>NW_022146100.1:3787107-3831586 GCF_002938485.1 Sitophilus oryzae | reverse complement strand
AGGTTATTTTACGGTTATAAATATTCAATATTTTTTCTAGACTCAAAACATAAATATTCAAAGTTGATATAATATCAAAATATTATAAATCTATAAAAGAAATTTGAATGATGTAGTCATCGTCTCGAGTGAAAGGTATCCAATAAGGTAATAACAGAAAGAATAAATTTATTTTTAGATGTATTTTCACCTGTGACCATTGAAACATCGTGTAGCAATGTCGTGACTCTCTCTGTCATGTTTATTCTGTCTTGTAAGCAACATTATAAAAGATGTATCGGCTGTTCATTATTCGTTTCACAAACTAAATCTTTAATAACATCATTGCCACCGTATGGAACTCATGTTCTACGTTATCTATACAGGGTAAATTATTGTTTTAAAAATTTCCACAATTAGTTGTACACATTTTACTACAGCTGTAATCAGGCCTTTGGGGCGCCCTTTTTATATTTAAATCAATTATATATTTTAATCTTAATCTCAAAAATTTAAAGAATTTATATTCTGCGACAAACGAACAATATGTAATTGGAAATGTAAAAAAAATATTCTAATCAAAGTATAAAAACATTTATTAAATAAAGAAAACAAACAAAACCACAAAAATATTTAGTAACAAAAATAGTACCCTAAAGAAAAAACTGACCCATTTTATATGAAATACATAAAAACAATAAACTAAAAATCGAAAATAATATGCATGTACTGATTTCTTTCGAAAATCGACAACTATGAAGCTATGAACCCTTCCCGGACACAAACGGTACATTGTGAGACAGGAAATTATAGAGAGAAACAAGCCCTATAACATAGAATACAACATTTTAATGAACAGTGCTTTCCATAAAATCAATAAAATGAAAAATATACGAAATAATATACATGTACTGATTTCTTTCGGAAATCGACAACCATGAAACTATGATCCCGTCCCCGACACAAACGGTACATTGTGAGACAGAAAATTGTAGAGCGAAACAAGCCCTATAACATAGGATAGAACATTTTAATGAACAGTGCTTTCCATAAAATCAATAAAATGAAAAATATACGAAATAATATACATGTACTGATTTCTTTCGAAAATCGACAACTATGAAACTATGATCCCGTCCCCCACACAAACGGGACATTGTGAAATAGGAAATTGTAGAGCGAAACAAGCCCTATAACATAGGATAGAACATTTTAATGAACAGTGCTTTCCATAAAATCAATAAAATGAAAAATATACGAAATAATATACATGTACTGATTTCTTTCGAAAATCGACAACTATGAAACTATGATCCCCTCCCCGACACAAACGGTATATTGTGAGACAGGAAATTGTAGAGCGAAACAAGCCCTATAGCATAGGATAGAACATTTTAATGAACAGTGCTTTCCATAAAATCAATAAAATGAAAAATATACGAAATAATATACATATACTGATTTCTTTCGGAAATCGACAACCATGAAACTATGATCCCGTCCCCGACACAAACGGTACATTGTGAGACAGGAAATTGTAGAGCGAAACAAGCCCTATAACATAGGATAGAACATTTTAATGAACAGTGCTTTCCATAAAATCAATAAAATGAAAAATATACGAAATAATATACATGTACTGATTTCTTTCGAAAATCGACAACTATGAAACTATGATCCCGTCCCCCACACAAACGGGACATTGTGAAATAGGAAATTGTAGAGCGAAACAAGCCCTATAACATAGGATAGAACATTTTAATGAACAGTGCTTTCCATAAAATCAATAAAATGAAAAATATACGAAATAATATACATGTACTGATTTCTTTCGAAAATCGACAACTATGAAACTATGATCCCCTCCCCGACACAAACGGTATATTGTGAGACAGGAAATTGTAGAGCGAAACAAGCCCTATAGCATAGGATAGAACATTTTAATGAACAGTGCTTTCCATAAAATCAATAAAATGAAAAATATACGAAATAATATACATGTACTGATTTCTTTCGAAAATCGACAACTATGAAACTATGATCCCTTCCCCGACACAAACGGTATATTGTAAGACAGGAAATTGTAAAGAGAAACAAGTCCTATAACATAGGATACAACATTTTAATGAACAGTGCTTTCCATAAAATGAATAAAATGAAAAATAAATAGATGAGATCAATGTGTTGCCGACAGATTGCCCTAGACTTGTTTATTCCGTGCGGCCACCGCAAAAAAAACGCTAAGCAAACTCCTATGATGTATGTTTAAGTATTTGTTTATTAACAAGAAAGCGTATCGGTTTATTGTTACAAAGTACTGATTGACACTTTGATTTTGCGCCCCCAAAATGTTGCGCCTACGTGCGTGCACGCACTGCACGCTCGCCAGGAACGGCCCTGACTGTAATAGATTCTTATGTGATTCTTATTAAGTCTCGGTCTCAGAACTAAGTTGTGTCGGCGAAACTACCAAAACAAACAACATATTCATTTCGCTCTTAAAAATTAACCAAGGCATGTGTTGACACGAGTCAAAAAACAAAATGCTCAGTAGACATGGCTCTGATCGAAAAGTAATCTTTTAGGGAAAGTCACTCACGAAATTATTGCACAGGGTGTTTTAAAGTTAGGATAAAAGCAACACTTCAATTAACGTTAATAATTAATTAAAGTTTATAAAAAACTGAGTTGATGAATTAAAGTTCCTAGATTTATATACAGTATGCAAAAAAAATAGGGCTAAAATTAAGAAAAATATAACACTTTAAATTTGACGAAAAAAATTTCGGTGGTATTTTTACAGCTAAGTGTATAATATGTAATAAAATAACGTTAGGGTTTTAACAAAGCTATTCTCTAGCCAATAAAACAAGCTATATGCGAGCAAAATAAATACATAATTAATATTAGCCAAATTTAAACGCTTTCGTGTTTACGTGTAATGAGTTAAATTAGACCTTGCTATTGCTTCCTGGGGAATAATAATTATCATAAAATACTAACCAGAGTAAATAGTCAAACTGAATTATGTGAATTTTTCTCTGTTGTACCTACGATTCATTTGTATTGTTAATAACAATAGAAGCGTTAAATTGACATAAATTAGTGAAAAATATTTTTCATTATTTATTATACAATATTATAATGTTAAGTTTAAAGTTCAACTTGAAAATAATGTCATTTTGACAGAACTTCAACGATTTTTAATGGACGTTCCCGCTAAAAAAATAAAGTGTTCTTGACTAGTTGTATTTAGATATTTAAAATAGTTTCTTCTTTGTTCTTTGTGTCTTTTTTTGCTTTAGAGAACTATGAAATTTGTAAGTTATTGTCTTATACTACAAGTATAGTATATACTACAACTGGCATTTGTGCGTTTTTTATACTCTAAATAATACGATATTTTGATTTTTAAGATCCTTGTTTCAGTGGCACAAAACTAACTATTATTTCAATTTAATTATTTGATGAATAATTTAACTGTAGGTTAGTATACTTATTTATTAATTTTCTATTCTAAACGTAATCGAAAAATATTTATATTTACTGGAAAATTATTTATTGTCCGAAAACACGAAATATAAATTTAAACAATAGCATTTAACATTCGCTCTAGCAGGGAACGAAAATTAATATTTTATCTATTTGTATTTTAATAATTGTTTGTTGCATTGTAATTAAAATATACCATCTCGTATATGGAGAAATTTTAGACTGTTTAAAACAATGATTTTTCATAATTATTTTTTTTTTTCGCCACTGTAGTTAGGAAAGGACTGTAAGATTCCTTAATGGCCAATAAATAACAATACTGAGATTTTAATAGCTTCAAGACCCTGCGTAGCAGTACACTGTTTGACAGAAAACTTTTCGCACTAAATAAAATATTATATAATTATGTTATAAATTACGACATTAAGTTAAAACCCATTTGTTTTGGAAATACTACAGCTTTATTACGGTGTAGAAAACGGTAATAGGTAATTTGGTATCTCGGAACGTAAACAATTAAACAGACTGAAAATTATAAACACCAATTTAAAAATAGACTTTTAGTGTGTTTATACACAACACGATGTAGTTAACTTGGCGACCTTTCATTCATAGTGAAAGTTCTTTAAAATTAAACCTCAAAATAGTTATTTTTCTACAAACGTCAGTAAAAATGTAATTTTTAACGCATGCTGTCAGTGCCTAAAATGTGACATTATGTCACTGATGGTAAAAGTCATTTAAGCACTGGTGGTATTATTACTTTTTACGTTAATGAATAATTGATATAGTAAACGCCACGAATGTTTGGGAGTGATTCATCGCTTGATGAAGATAGAATCGACATGCGCGCTATCATTTTTACATTAAAAACGTAAATTTTTACCGCAGACGTAGGTTTTAGAGGCCCGGTCTAATCATCTGCCTACGCTCCTCCTTCTTCTTCTTAAAGTGCCTTCTCCATTCAGTGAAGATCGGCAACAACCATGGCAAATTCCTCTCTATTTTTCGCTCGTCTCAGCAAAGTATGTAAGTCCAGGCCTGTCCAATCTCTGATGTTCTTCAGCCAGGAGCAGTTCCGTCGTCCGGCTCCGCGCTTTCCCTCAATTTTACCCTTGATGATGAGCTGAAGGAATTCATATGTCATATGTGTATGTTGCTATGTTTCATGATATGGCCCAAATAGGCTGCTTTCCTATTTTTTATTATGTCGAGGAGTTCTCGGTCCTTGTTCATTTGGTTTAGATCTCGTTCATTCGAGACACGGTCAGTCCATGGTATTCTCAGCATTCTGCGATACACCCACATCTCAAATGCTTCCAACTTATTCATTGTGCTTACTTTGAGTGTCCACGACTCAACCCCGTAGAGCAGTGTGGAAAGTACGTAGCACTTGACGAAGTTGTCTTTTATATGGATGTTGAGACGTTTATCGCACAGTAGGTTCCGCAATTTTAGGAAGTTTGATCTAGCCATCTCAATTAGAGCTCTGATCTCAATGTCTGGGTTTAGATCTTCACTAATCCAACTGCCCAAATATCTAAACTTTGAGACTCTTGCTATTGGTGTCCCACCTACGACTACCTCCGTTGCCTGTCTTGCATCTCTATTTATCATCGAGACCCATTGAGTCGCCCACCGAGGACAGTCTATCAAGAAGTCTTTGCAGGCCCTCAGTGGTGTCTGCAATAACGACGGTATCATCAGCATATCTCATGTTGTTAATCAGCCTGCCATTCACTTTTATGCCGTCTTCTGATCCCTCAAGCGCATTTCGAAATATTAGTTCGGAGTACATATTGAAGAGCATAGGGCTCAATACGCATCCTTGCCTAACTCCACACTTGATAGGTATTGCTGTTGTTTCAGTGTCCTGTAGTTTTACTGTAGCTACTTGTTGTTCGTATAGCTTTTGGATAATTTTCATGTCTTGAGTATCCAGGCCTCTTCTTTCAAGGATGCTCAGCAATTCCCTGTGGTTGACGCAGTCGAATGCCTTCGTGTAGTCTATGAAGCATAGGTGTACCTCCTTTCGTTGATCTCTGCACTTCTGCAAAAGCACCGATAGCGCAAACAGGGCTTCTCTCGTCCCAAGTCCCTCGCGAAATCCCATTTGCTGTTCACTTATGCGCTCCTCCTACTTATTCTAAAATGTTTGGTTTGGTTGTGATTGACAAAGACGATACTGTATCGCGTTTCTTTGATTGATTCGTTTTTGTGCGTCAATCCATTGGTGTGCTTGCAGTGCGACCAATGGGGCATTCCAGTTTATATTTATAACCAAATATATGTTTTGACCAGACTTTGACAGTTAAAACAACAAATTACAACAGATTATATATTGATTATTATATGACTTGAAACACCACGGTACTGGAATTAAGTTTTATGTGACCTTGAACAGATTAGTTCACATGCATGGTTGACATGGTAGCGACCGATGAATCACTCCCAAACATTCGTGATTCAAGACCTTAAAGATCTATCGTGGCCCCCTTTGTTGAGTTATAACTCGTCGTACAGTCTATAACTCATCATACATGGGGATCTTAGTAAGGAGAGGAGAATACAATGATAACTCGATATATAGAACTTCATAAGACTGTTAGTACCAATCAAATTACTAGCGAAACTTAAGCGCTACACCAAGATTTTTTCTATTGTCTCTATACTAATTAATGAGTGAACTGTGCGTCGTCAGAACTATGTCGTTCCAGAAATACAAATGCCACTCTACGCTCTTTTTTTAGATTGTCGTTTCGCCGTGTGTACTACATTATTTATAAACTTTTTAAATTTAGCCTATAGCATCAAACCTAGAAACTAGACAAAGCAAGATGGAAAAAAAAAGATACCGGTCTCTGTTTTAACCGAAAATTGCTTCTGGGATGTCTTATATTTTTGGCAACGACTGAAATTTCTAAGGTTAAGTGGATCTCGCTGGAAAAGTTTTTCGAAATAAAGTTTGAGCATGGATTCTGGAGCTCCGGGATATATTTTAACGCTTTTCGAATTGCGATAAGCGATTTTTTTTTCGTTGCCAGATCCCTTGTAAATATTAAATGTTATCTCGGCTGTAAGTGAAAGCTAATTCCCCATTGATGTATATTAATTTATTATTCAGCATCATCCTAATACTGAAATTTATTTTCATCATGATTCTCATCTGCGGTTATTAATGTTTTTTTTCTTTGTACAATTACTAAACAGGTTCTAATGAGTAATGTACGTACCTATATTGTAAATATGGTACTTATGTGTTTCTCCATTTAATTTAATTGGTTTCTAGTGTAAATTAAATATATATTAAAGTAAATTGATGCTTAACATCCATTTTTTATTGTTATTACATGTAATCACTAGTAGCCATTTATTGCGACTCTATGTATATTGATTTTGTTTTTATTCAAGTAGATTTTTTATGAAATCTCCTTAGAAACTCCATCCGTACTGTATGATAACTCAAAAAAAGGTGGACACAATAGATCTATAAGGTAATATAATTTTTTAAGACCACATAACAAACCAATACCTCCCTAGATATTTCTGCTTCCTTGAATGTTTTTTTTACAAAATGCCTTCACAATAATTATGAAAAGCAAATTTCCTAAATGACGATATAATTAGGTACGCGAAGAAAGTCTAATTATAAATTTGTAAAACGTTCCAGCTCAAATTAAAATTATTAATGGCAATCGAGTCTCGATATAAATATAAAATAAACAGAAGTTCACTTGGAGGAATACTCTGCTGGAAATAATCGCGTTAAAAGTCCTCCTCAAAATAAAATGAACATTTCAATTTGGAATTCTTGCTCCATCGTCTCTCATTCTTCGTTTTCTGTTTGTCCGATTGCGCGAGAATAAATAAATAATTTAAACGGCCCCAGTTAAATATAATATTAGAAAAGAAATAAATAGAAATGAGAACAGTGCAGTTATTTAATTAATTTTCAAATTTGAACATATATATATAAATTCGGGTCAGAACGTCCTACGACGTTGTCCGATGCCTAACTTCTACCCTGTGCGATTTTCCCATCGATCTTCGGTCAGATTTTTCTCGCTCATCGACCTTCCTATTCCTTCCATCCATGTTTTCTTGGGACGTCCCCTCTTTCGTTTACCAGGTGGTATCCAATGAATGACTTGTTTTGGAATTCTTTCATTGTGCATTCTCTGAACGTGGCCGTACCATATTAATTGTTTTTGTTCTATATCATTTACTATTGTTCCCTCTATTCCCATCTGTTGTCTAATGTTTTCATTTCTGATCTTATCCCTCCGTGAAATTCTCATTGCTCTTCTAATCGCGTCCATTTCTGTTGTCTCTAATTTCCTTTTATTCCTTTCAGTGAGTCGCCATGTTTCACATCCATAGAGTAATATGCTTTTAACTAGTGTTTCGTATATATTATATTTCCTGTTTTTTGTAATTTCAGTGCTCCATAGAATGCCATTTATGCATCTGATAACTCTTCGCGCCTGTATTACTCTGTTGTTTATTTCTCTATCGTCCGTTCCATCTCCTGTAAATATCGATCCCAGGTACCTGTAATCTTCACATGCCCTAATTTCCATATTATTGTCTAAAATAAGATTTTCTGTATTAGCTCCAATTGGAAGGTATTTTGTTTTTTCTGTATTTACTGTGAGACCCCATTTAGCATATTCTTCAATTATTTTCCGCACCATATATTCCATGTTATCTTTGTCGTTTGCAATTATGGCCTGGTCGTCTGCAAATTGCAAGGTGTATAGGCGTATGTCATTTAGTTCTATACCCATTCCGTTACATTTTCTTTTCCATAGATGTAAGGCCTTGGCAATATAAATTTTAAATAGTGTTGGGGATATACAGCAACCCTGTCGGAGCCCTTTAGTGATAGAAATTTCCTCTGAGAGAGCGTTGACCGTTTTTATTTGTGATTTTCCTCCATGGTAAAGATTCTGTACAGCTTTTATCAGAGCTGCATTAATTCTTGATTCGTGCAATACTTCCCATAATTTTATTATTGGCACTGTATCATATGCTTTTTGTAGATCGATGAATGTTAAATGAGCTTCCTGGTTCATTGCAGATTTCTTCTCGATGATCTGTTTTACTGCAAAGATATTATCTGTACATGATCTTCCGAAACCATTCTGCTCTTCTTCTTCGTAGCTGGAGTATTCCTCTTCAATTAAGTTCCTCAGTATCCTTCCATAGAGGCGACTCATAGTGCTGGTGACCGAAATTCCCCTGTAGTTATTGGGATCCTTCCTTGAGCCCTTTTTATATATAGAGGAGATATATGCTTTTTTCCACTGTTCAGGTACTGGATGACCATTTAAGCACTGGTTAACTATGTTTGTTAACATTCTAAACAGTTTTTTGCTTCCAGATTTTATGAGTTCCGCATATACTCCCTCTGGACCACATGCTCTTCCATTCTTTAAAGACATTATAGCGGTCTTTATTTTGTTGGTATCCACGTAGATTTCCTCTCCTTCAATGTTTATTTCTGGCTGTGGCGGTTCTTGATAGTCAGGTCTGTTCTCTGACAACAATTTGGAATAATATTTCACCCATTCTTTGTTGGTTATTATTTCTATAGGGGCTGACTCCTGTTTTTCAGTTGTTGTTTTTATAAATCTCCATACTTCCGTATTCCTTCTTCCGCCTATATACGTATTAATTTCTTTGCATTTGTCATCCCACACTTTATTCTTTTCTTCTTTTACCATTCTCTTCACCTCATTTTTCTTGTCATTATAAGTGCGCTTGTCTAGTTCAGATTTCGAATTTAGCCATTTCAAATACAGTATCTTTTTTTCCTCTACAAGTTTTTCAAGTTCATCAGTCCACCACAACTTTCTGCTCTTTCGTCTCGCTTTCATTCCTAATGCTTCCTTTTAAAAATAAAACAAAAAAAAAAGAAGAGGAGGCATTAGAAAATTTAAACATCCATTTTTGAAATGTATACAGGATGTAAGTGCTTCGTTTGTCAGCTAGAGGGCATCCGTAGTAGTTCTCTGTCCACGGAATATTGGGACACCCTGTATTTCGACACTCGCGAGAGGATCAAAATGAATAGCGCATTTTCCGTTGGCCTAGAACCATAACTCAATTAAAAAACATATTGGATATATATTTCTGAAAGATAAATGAAGGCTCTTTTTCGAAGATTTACCTCTGTGTCGAAACACATAATTCACCAAACCAAACGGTATACAAAAATAAGTTCTTTTAAGTGGCATGATGCAAGAGTCTACCTCTCTCATCCTCATTTCTAATATTAGTTTTTGGCAAAGTTCAATAACGGTTAAAATTTTTCCATTATCTAAAAGAATAATGTTTTTTTTAATTCTGTATAATATAAAGAATTTTAAATATTAGTAATAATTAAGAATAGTCTCATAGAACACGTACATGCACTTTCTCAGGTGCGTTAACTGTACGTTCACATATAGTTTCAAAAATAAATAGCCGGCAGTTGGCAGTAAGTTATTATTTGGTTTCAGACAGAAAAATAATTAGAGCAATTGAAATGTCTTTAAACTCTGGTCTCGTTCCAAGTTTATACACAGGGTGTCCAAGAATTTGAAAGGTTTTCTCAATGTCATCTCGAACATTGGAGAAAATTCGTACGTATACATTTATTATCTACTTATCACAAAAAAGTTTGGGAAATAGGTAGCCATAGATTGGTCCTAACGTTGTACCGGGTGTTCCACTAAGAATAGCTCTCGGCTGTATCTCGGAAAGTATTAGCCGTAAGGCTTACGGAAAAAAATATTTATAAATAAAGGGGCTATGAGAAATTTTTTCTTACCTTCGATCTACTTCGGTGCTCATTGAGGAGGCAGTGTCCCCACGAGAATCCAAAAATTGTTCTTACCTAAATCAAGGAAAATCTTTGATTTTTCTCGGTCGTAAGTCCTGAAAGATTTCCTCGAGTGTCTTAGACCGTGGGACTTCAGTTCCGCTTTAAGTGGAAGGGTCCACTTGGACAGCAGAACGGTTCTGGTGACTGGACCAGAACCGTTCGGTAAAGTGTTCGCTCCTTTTCTAACTAGATTGTTTGCGTTTAAATTGCCTTCTATATTGTATTTGCTTTGCCTAATTTGTTCAGCTTTTCTAGGCATTCTTTCACCAACTTCCAATAGATGGTTGCTAAGTTGATCGCTTTTAATGCTGCTTGACTATCGGATAAGATATTTGTGCACCTTCCAATAACGCTACGCCACTGTCTACAATACTAGCTTTAAAAATCAAACTCTAAAGAAAACTTTCTTCAAATTATACCTTTGTAATTATAACCTGTCACCTAATACCATCGAATAATAACGTACCATGAAAGAGTCATTCCTTTTAATAAAATGACGTTTCAATAACGACGTTTGTTGACGTCTTTCTTTGAAACCCATTCAAAATCCTCGCTGAATCGCAAATAAGTATATCTTATAAATATTTGATAGAAATGCACGTCGTAGTCGCGCCGTCACATAAGATAGACGATCATAAAAGTGCAGGTTCTTAAATATACATGGATATGTGCCATACAGATATATACATATAAGCGTGTACGTATTATTTACGTATAAAAGTAAATTTTAAAATTCGATTTTCGATTTATAGTGCTCTAAATCGCATTTTAACGTCGCTTTGAATGATATTTTATTACACTCATCTTTAGTTCTTTTCTGAATTTAGCGGTATTTTATATGTCAAGTGCTATAGTTCTTCGCGGAACACTATTCCATCAAAGCAAGAAAAATGATTATTTCTTTTCGAATAAATATAATAAATAAGAGACAAATACTTTTTTGCCTTCTAGTTGTTTATTCCGATTAGTCTATAGTTATGTATTTTTATTTTATTTAGCATTGTTGGTTTTGTACTACTTCCTTCATTTTGCTAAGCTCGTATATTTTGCTAAACACTATTGGTTAGGTGCCTATTGTAATTTGTAGATTGTATACTTTCACCGCGACCTTATGGATCTATTGTGTCCTCCTTTCTTCGGTTATACCTCAATATACAGCCTCAGGGAATTAACAAAAGTCAGCATCTGATACGGTTTTCACAGAGGTTAGTTCTCTAACTCCGATATCAATTGTACCAAAGTTTATGACACGACCTATCACTTAATCATGAACCCTTTTCTCAGTTAAAAATAATATTGAATTCATTAACAAAATTAAAAATATAGCATTGCATGAAGGTGAAATTTTGGTCTCCTTTGATGTATCTTCGTTGTTCCTTGAAGAAATTACTGAACGCAAATGGTCTCGACAACAAAACTGTGATTGAATATATTGAGCTTACATCGTTATGTATGAAACAAAATTGTTTTCAATTTAATAACAACTTTTTTGAACAGCGGGAAGGTACAGCAATGGGTAATCCATTGTCTCCATTTTTGGCTAATTTATTCATGAGCAGGTTTGAAGTGGAGGCTAAGAATCAGTTTGAGTATTTTCCAAGAGTATGGTTTAGGTATGTGGATGATATTTTTGCTGTTTTTGACACACATTCAGACACCATAGATAATTTTATTTCTAAGTTAAATAATCGTTTTCCTTCCATTAAATTTACGCATGAAATTGAGAACAACGACAGATTACCATTTCTAGATGTATTAGTTATTAGAAATACTAATAATTGCCTGGAATTTGATATCTATAGGAAAAATACGACCACACGCAGATATATTCCTAATGAATCACATCATAGTGTTGAACATAAAATGGCTAGTTTAAATTTCTTAGTTCATAGATTACTTAGTTTCCCACTTTCCAACGAAAGATATGAAATAGAAAGAGATTACATTAGGAATGTAGCTGAGTGTAATGGATATTCTCCTTCACTAGTTGATAAAATAATTAGAAAACGTAGGTTAGTGATTTTTGAAAATTCGACTTTTCAAGTGAAGAAAGATACGTCAAAATATTTTTCAATACCGTTTGATAAACAGTTATCCCGTGGTCTAAAAGGAATTTTTAAGAATGTCAATTATAAACTTGTGTATAGTGCTAATAATAAATTACAAGAATTATTGAGTAATCCAAAGGATAAAACACCTCTACTAGAAAGGTCGGGTATTTATGAAATGTCTTGTAAAGATTGTAATCAGAAATATGTTGGGCAAACTAGAAGATCAATATTAACTAGATTTAAAGAACATTTAGCTCAGATAAGATATGGTAGACCTGATAAATCTTGCGTTGCCGAACATATTGTTGATAAAGAACATTGTATAGATCTTAATAACTTAAACAAGTCTCAAATAACAGGCAATTAGATGCATATGAAAGCATCAGAATTAATAAATGTAAAGATAGTATGAACAGAGACAACGGTACAATTCCTTCAAGTTCTTTGTTCCTACTACTCTAGTGGCGGAAATCTAACTGTTACGCTCGGTAGGTTCTGACTCGGTTGGCTAGATCTTGCCACGCCCACTCTGTGCCCACTGAGCGAGTATATAAACGCTCCAATTGTAGATTGTATTTTAGTTTATAATCATCTGCTGATGATGCTAACATGGTTAACGAAACGCGCGTCCAGTGTAAAAGTAAAATTGTTTTGGTGTATTGTGGTGATTTAGTGTTTTATTGAGGTGCTCTAGTGTTTCGCTATTTTCCCCACAGAATATGCATTCTCCATTGTTTCTTAGCTTCAATATATTAAAGTATTGAGAAGACAGCGTCCTGTTAAAAACCCAGTGATAATCCGAAGATTCTTCTTACTTAAACCAAGAAAAATCTTTGATTGAAACTCGAATTTCTTCGAGTGTCTTAGACCGTTGGGGGATTTCCATTCCAGGTTACAGGTGGAGTCTTTCAGGTGCTTGAGTGCTGCTTTAAGTTGGATTCCACTTAGGAAGCAGAACGGTTCTGGTCCAATTCAGCTTTTTGACCAACTTCGAATTGATTGTTACTGAGTTGATCGCTTTTAGTGCTGCTGGACTATCAGATAAAATGAGAATTCGTTGTTTTCGATAGTTTTCAATCTGTAGTATTGATCGTAATACTAACACGGTTAGCGAAGAGTAGTCTACGGCCTGAGCTTGCTATATGTATAGTTACTGAGTTGCTTCTTACAAACCTGGCTAGAGAGTACGATTTTTTAAGTATAAGGCTTAAAAAATATCGGTAACGATCTGAAACAATTGATTTAACAGAAAAAAAAACTTTTCTTTCAAATAAAAAGGTGTCTACTAACAATTAATGTCTAGACACCTTATAGTCAACCGTCGATTCTTTTAATCTGGACAAATAATTTAATTTATGCCGTCGCAAATAAATTTATACGCAGAATCGTGAGTCGATGACAAAACGGTGCTCTGTATCAGAAAATAAAAGGTATAGTTTCGTCTGTCGCAAACTACAAAGCGCCAAACCGCAGAACCAAAAATAAAAAGAAAGGGAAAACTGACCAAAAAGTATTTCAAAACGTTTATATGTGTCTGGCGCAGTACCGCATCCGTCGTAGGGATGTTGAAAAAATATGGTATCGATACTTTGAGTATAGATCATTTTCAGCTTATTCAAACATTTGTAATTATGCTGCCTCCCTCACATATTCAGATATTTTCTTTGCAGTTTGCTGGGCCCAATTTTTGGCCTATGCGGGTCCGAGTAAAGAATGATTCTCACTACCTTCTGTATCAGCTACCTTCCGTTTACGTAAAATATTATATCATATATCAAGGAAAAGTTCTCAAGGAAAATATACAGGGTGTCCCACGTAAGATGGATACAAGCCAATATCTTGGTTGTTTAGGCTGTATATATAAGACGTACATTTTGCCCAGGGTAAGAAATGCGATACCTCATAGACGTACGTTTTAATGGGGTTTGATATTTTTCGAGTCAAGAGTAAACTACCCTTAGGACAGTATTTATTTCAAATCTGATAAATTGTATTGAATCCTCCTTACCTAAGATACTTAAGTTCTAATTTTGATAAATATTAATACAGGGTGTGTTTTATAAGACATTTTAATTTTTATTATTATTTTTTTAAGTACTTACGACGCCACTGGATAAACAACAGGTTTATTATCAATAACCAATCATAACCAATTATCAATTAATAATCGATTTAAGTTTTCAGATAGCTTTCATAATAATTAAGATACGATACAAAAAAACTAAATATTTTTAATTTATTTTGTTTACTTTAAAAAATTGTTTTTTAAGTTTGCTAATAGAAATGAATAAAAAGAGTTACAAAATAAGTTAAAAACCCAGTTTTCAATGGAATCTGAAATATGATTTTTATTCGTTTTATTGAGGAATATTTTAAAAAATCCAAATATATAGATATTTAAAACAATCACTATTAACTGTGAAAAATATGCTCTAAACAAAGATTTATAAAACTATAACGAACTAAAAGTCAACATCTTCGACCAAACCACCATAACAAAAAGCGATTATTAATTGATAATTGTTTATTGATAATAAACCAGATTCCAGTGGCGTCGTAAGTACTTAAAAAAATAATAATAAAAATAAAAATGTCTTATTTTAATGACACACCCTGTATCAATATTTATCAAAATTAGAACTTAAGTATCTTAGGTAAGCAGGATTCAATATAATTTATCAGATTTGAAATAAATACTGTCCTAAGGGTAGTTTACTCTTGACTCGAAAAATATCATATCCCATTAAAACGTACGTCTATGAGGTATCGCATTTCTTACCCTGGGCAAAATGTACGTCTTATAGCCATACAGCCTCCTGCCAAAAATGAAAAAGATCGCTCAACAAACAACCAATATATTGGCTTGTATCCATCTTAAGTGGGACACCCTGTATATATCATGAATAGGACAATAGCAAATTCACTGAGGCGTCGGACAGTGGTTCGTCCCATGGACAAAAATCGACAAAAAAGTTAAAATTGACTAATATCTGAATATGTTATTTTATACTTATAGCAATGTTCAACCATCCTGTATATTATTTTTCATAAACAGCGTTTTTTGTTAGCAAATATTTTCACTAAAAATAAATTTTGCGATAATTATCTTATCAGTGAAAAGAATAACATTCATAGTAGTTCTGTATATTATGGAGTTAAATGGTACGTACTTAATTCAAAGCCACTAAGGAAATTATTAAACAAGGGATGTACTTTAAATTTATTTTTAAACAAGTTCGTGATTGTTTAGTTTTTATTTATTTTTTAAGATGATTCTTAAATGGGTATAAAAATTTTACGTTTTCAAACTTCAAATAGGCATTTAAAAAAACATATCAAAACATATCGTATTTATTGAATATTTTTGTTGTCATATTCATACACTTTTAATTTTTGTATAGTTCACCTGCGTCTGCTTGCGACGA
This sequence comes from Sitophilus oryzae, assembly GCF_002938485.1. Taxonomy (NCBI): domain Eukaryota; kingdom Metazoa; phylum Arthropoda; class Insecta; order Coleoptera; family Curculionidae; genus Sitophilus; species Sitophilus oryzae. Next base: position 3,815,771 of record NW_022146100.1, on the reverse strand, counting down.
ACTTTATTTTATAATACCTTTCAGATGGAGTAAAATTGATAAGCAAAGCCGATCTGGTTAATACTTGGCTTGATCATAAGGACAAGAACTCAAAATTATTTGTATTTCAAAAAATGTGTTCTTTATTAAATATTGATGAACCTTCCAGTCAAATGAGACACCACTTGTGCCTGAAAAAGCCCACTATGTTGGAGCGAAACGTCGCATAAAAAAGTTTCCATCTTTCAATTTATTATAAAACCTCATACCCAAGAAAAGGAAAAAATAATATATAGATATAGTCTATTAAAGAGGTAACTATGAACATCCCGCATACAACAAAAAGAACAGTAACAACGCGAAAAAGTAACATATTAGAAAATGATGTACAGAAATATCTTATAGGTATGTGAGGATACTTCATCTACCTGTGATTTGGATACTATAAATTTGGAAGATTCTGTCAGCAGTGATTCTTCTGAATCAGAGTAGTTACGATCTATGCATTTTGTTGTCCTAAAGTAAATTTATAGTATCTTAAGTTTTTTTTTAATTAAATATAACATTAATGTTTCTTTTTCATTAAAGAAAACATTTTTATCTTATATTAGGCTTATATTGTAGGAATCATGTTCTAAAGTTATTTCAATTCTTTTTTAACACAGGGATTTATTTAATATTTACACCGTTTTCATACTATAAATTATTATTTCCTTAGATGGAACACAGCTCCAACATTTTTATTATTTATAAGATTTTTTTCATAAACGTGGGCAAAATGTACGTCTTAGAGCCATACAGCCTCCTGCCAAAAATGAAAAAGATCGCTCAACAAACAACCAATATATTGGCTTGTATCCATCTTAAGTGGGACACCCTGTATATATCATGAATAGGACAATAGCAAATTCACTGAGGCGTCGCGTCGTTTCTTGTTCACTGCCATTGATATCTTAACTATTAGATATTAATACACCTAGTAATATGGTATTCTGGTATATTGTCGATTTTTTGAATAAAATACTCTTTTTTATCTTATTTTTTATTAGAATGGTCATAATCTAGAGGGCTAGTGATACCGTATTAGAAAAATAAGGTAATTAAGGGCTTGTTTTCTTCGTATTTATTATAATTTTGCTAATAACTTTGGTTTGAAAAAAGATATCAAAATCCGGTTTACGCTGACTTTTTAAGTTTTTATTACACTTTGTTATTCTGTTGTCTAACTTTCTTGCCAGGTATCCGGCCCATTTCCACTTGAGGGATTTGATTCTGTGGAGACATCTATTACCCGGCCCTTTTGTCGTATCCACTCTATTCTTTTACGATCTTTCTCGGTTATTCCCAGCATATTTCGTTCCATTGAGCTTTGTGGAACCTGCAGTTTCCTTATAATGTCCGTTTTAAGTATGCAGGAAACATTTTCCATGAAACACACTGGTCGAACATTTTTAACTTAATTCAATGCTGAAAAATCAATATATTAAAAACCTAGGCAAAAATTATAAAAAATATCGATATCGAAATTATCGAAACTATCGATATTTTAAAATGTCGATACGTTTGCCCATCCCTAACATCCGTCGGTTGTACGGAATTTGGACCGGTACCAAAGCGCTACGTCTTACGTTTAATTATTCCACGGTAATTACCGCGATGTTTTCGAATGGGTTACAGAAAGGAATTAGGCTTTGGCGCGTTTGCACCATCATCAGACAGCAGCGGAATTATCAAAACACGGATCGTATAGCTCGGCGAGCCTTTCATTTGCTTGTCTTTAGTGGTCTTTGTGCCGGTACGCCGACTATTTTGAAACGATGTGACAATAGATAATCTTGAGGACCGGGAGAGCGTAACAGGCGAAACGTCGGATTGTTTATTTTTAATTTGATTTATAGCACATGAGACGTAAACTTAAAAATATAAAATTAAATGTTGAAATTTTGGTGTTAAGAATTTTGCAAAACAATTTACTTTTTGCGAAACAGTTTACTTTTTGCAAAACAGATAAAAATTGAAGATTTTTTTATGATTTAATTATAACAATAATAGTGACAATCCGAAGATTGTTTTTACTTAAATCAAGGAAAACCTTTGATTTTTCTTGGTCGTAAGTTCTGAGGAACTTTTTCGAGTGTCTTAGACCGTTGGAGGACACCCATTCCAAGTTATGGATGGAGTCTTCCAGATTCTTCAGTTCCGCTTTCAGTTGGTTCCCGTTTGGAAAACAGAACGGTTCTGGTCCAGTTAGTGGAGTGTTCGCTCCTTTTCTAGCTAGATCATTTGCTTTTTCATTGCATTCTATCCCTGGGTGAGCAGGCACCCAGAGTAGGAGAACTTTATTTTATTTGCCTAATTTGTTGAGCTTCTCTAGGCATTCTTTGACCAACTTCGAATTGATGGTTACTGAGTTGATCGCGTTAAGTGCTGCTGGACTATCGGACAGGATGGCAATTTCCTGTTTTCGATAGTTCCTATCTAAGATAAATTGTACGCATCTTTCGATAGCGTAAATTTCTGCCTGAAGGATACTGGGGTAGGTGCCCATTGGTTCGGGGTATTTAGTTTTCGGCCCAAATACTCCTATCCCTGTCCCTGCTTTGGTTTTGGAAGCATCAGTATACCACGTGATGGTATGGTCTTTTATATGCTGAGTAAGCGTTTCTTTCTTCCAATCCTTTTTATTACTGAATACTACAGTGAGGTGTTTCTCAAAGTTGTAAATTCTTGGTATGTCATCCACTGGGAGTTGGAGAAGTGGAATTTTGTTTTTGAGGGTGTTCCAAGCCCCTAACCTGAACATTTTCCCAGTACTGTTTCCGTCAATGACCATTCTAATCATTGTCGCATTGGCATAACTACCGACGACAATATGCAGTGGTGTTAGGTCTAGAATGACCTCCATTGCTGCTGTTGGACATGTTCTCATGGCACCTGTGATGCAAATACATGCCAGTCTCTGCACTTTGCACAGATTTTGCCTTGCTGTACGTTGCTCTAGTTTTGTATACCAAGCAACTGCTCCATAAGTAATCATGGGTTTTACTCTCATGGCACACATCCAGCGCAAAATGTTAGGGGCGCAGGCCCACCTATTTCCCGCCAGTCTTCTGCATATCATGAGAGCCTTTGTAGCTTTGCTGGTAATGTTCTTAATATGCCTGTTCCAGAGAAGTTTACTATCCAGGGTTATTATAAAATCGGTTAAAAAAGTCGTATTATTACTTAAATCGCTCATTTTGATAGTACAAAACTTGTCAAAAGATGGGAACGTACGATTAGAACTGTCGATTTTTCGTCGATTCAGATCTGTCGACGGCCTGTATGTGTATGGAGAAAATTTAACTGACAATATGGAAATAGACAGTTCTGGACTGCGAACTGTATGTGAATGGGCACCTTTAGTCTTTCTTTCATAAGTACTCCATGCTAACTTAATGCTTCTGTTGAGCTTCCCGAGCTGTGTATTAGTTCTCTCAAATATATATATTCTTCTACTATTTCCTGTGTTGTATTATTTATTAGAATGTCTTTTCGGTCTACTAGTTCGTTGTACGTTATTCTAGTTTTTGCTACATTCATTTTGGAGCTGCAGTTGGCTGCTTTATTGCTGGTTGTATTTAGTTCGTTAATTCGTTGTAGTTCTCCAAAACTATTGGTAATTAAGACTCTGCCATCATGGTTAAAATACTCTCTTGGTTCTTTATATTGAGCAAAAAATATATTATCCTTTAAAACATTTCGTTTAAAAAGCAATAAGCAGAAAATTAAATTTCTTTTTTTACATACCAAAAAGTTTTCTATAATATATCTCATAACATCTGAAAGAATAAGTGTTTTATTTCTAAGATTAGGATTTTCTTTCAAAACAATTCACAAATCTCTTCGACCCTCTGCTACAAATCATTTCCAATTTGCATTCTGGGTATTTTAAATCGCCCGCCCTTACTAGGGATGGCGCGACAGTGGCATCCGGTCCGCATCTCCTAACAATCCGGACTTTCTTATCTCGGGCGAGGACTGGGTTTCCACTCCGGGATTAAGGGGTCTCGGAGGACCGGAGTCACTGTCGCGGACTTGTTTGACCTATTTTTGGGGTGACACGGGCTAAACGGTGATAATAGGGCGTTAATAATAGGTCTTGAAATCCGTTTCGATTTTAAATTCCGTTATTTTATGTAGTAAACGGAGCGGTAAGTTCTTTTCCTTCTATTGTTTTATGTTTGAACAGATTTACAGTAAATAATGAGTATGCTTTTGTGGCTGGTTGATTTTTTGAAAAGAATTATACAAACGGTGTATAATATTATAGACGGTGTGTAAAAGACTTCATAGTAACAACAAGTCTAGAGTAGTGTTGCACAAGACAAGAATTCTTGTCTTGAAAATCAATTTCTTGTCTTGTCTTGAAATTCAAGAAAAGCAAGAAATTTTCAAAGTAGCTTGTCTTGCAGATTTCTTGAATGGCAAAGTCTTGTCTTGTCTTGCAAGACTCTTGAAATTTCTTGTGTTGAAAAATTTTACATTCTAAAAAAAGGTAATAATATTTCTATATTTTATTTCACAGAAAGCGTCGTATACAAAATGTAATACGGAAAAATGAACAACGATGTTAATTTTAGCAAAAAAAATTCTTAACGGGCCGTAAACGAACTACGTCAACTCGCCCGTTTGATGAAACAACCATTACCAAATAAAAGCTGAATAAGAATAAGTGAGGTTAAGTTCATTTTTTAGTTCTAATTGCTAATGCCTGTTACTTTATTATGTTCTATTTTGGTTACCCGTTTGTTAGTTTTATTTTTAATGGTATTTATTTTATTTTTTTATTATGGAAGATTAGTTGGAAAAGTTTGGACACAGGGTGTACGGGAAGGTCATGCTAGAGTGTACTATTTGCGCTATTTGGTACTACTTTTTGTTGGCGGAGCAATTTCGTGCATGAAAAGTAGTACCAAATAGCGCAAATAGCGTGCTCCACGAACCCACCACTAGTTTCAACTACAGTTAGTTTTTTTTATAATACCTCCCCTAGCACTTGGCTTGGTCTAAGAAGCATCTCACTCATCGTCTTGTCCCTGACTGTAGTGTCGTGGCCAGGGAATTGCACCAAGACATATAACGATACCGGGCGGGGCTACGGACAGCCTCAACCGTGGGGCACCCGATTGTATTTTACCCCTTACTTCTACATGCGGGGCTCTGTAGAAGTGGACCGACTGTCCCTAGCGACTCATAGGAACACTATGAGATCTGGTAATAATAGTAATAAAAACATCACGGGTGAAGCTGTGGGGAAACCCCCTAGCGACACTGGGAACAGTAACAATGAAAGTTCCAAGGGGCCAAACCCAAACAGAACTACAGGAGAGGTGGCTGACACTTGCGTGAGACCATCCTCCGCAAGTGGCATACAAGCTACCACCTCCTCCAAGGGTCGGGAACCTACCTCCTACCTCTAAACCCAACAGGCGACACAAGCTACCGTTTCGTCTACCCGGCCTGGGTCGTAGCTCCTCGACTGTGAGGGACACGGGTCTCCGTAGGAAGTCCTGGGACTGTATGATGAGTTATAACTTAAGAAAGGGGGACACAATAGATCTCTAAGGTCGCAGAGATTAACCCCCCTCCCACTTATTCTAAATTCTAAAAATGGCAGTGCTCTCTATAATGGACAGTAAACTGCAGGAAAGAGGAATGGGTATTATATACAGATACGACGGCGGTCTGTTCAACATAAAAAGACTCAGGGCAAAAACACGTACAAAATTCATCACAGAACTTCAATGAACTTCATTGCACAAACGTTACAGCAATTACAAGAAATTTATATTTTTTTTGATTACCAAACCACACCAAACACATATACCTGGGTATGCGAGGTTTTTAGGCCTTAAGCTGAACATCGATAAAACTAAAATCATGTGTACTCCCCGGGAAAATCATAACAAAAGTCCAATATCCAGTCTGAAATTCAGCACAGACTTAGCAGGGACTCAGAGCATTGTGGAAATTTAAAGATAAGGTTTTCTACAATCATGACTAGAGCACAAAAACAAAACTTGCAGTGGACCGAACAATAATAATCCCCACCATGATATATGGAAGTGAAACCTAAGTGCCTTACCGCCGGCACATGCACGAATAACAAGTTGCAACAAAGACACCTTAGACAACTGTTAAGAATTAAATGGGACCACTATGTCTCAAACGTATCAGTCCTTGAAAAGGCTAGCTGCGAGAGCGCTCAAGTCATTATTACTAAATTCCACTTAAGACGGGCTGGCCACGTATGCGGGATGCAAGAAAACCACCTATCGAAATCTCTTCTTTACGGTGAGCTTGTAGAGGGTAAGAAGAAACAGGGTGGACAACTCATAAGATACAAGAATATTTTCCATGAAAACTAAAAGGGGATAAGCATGCAGAATCGGTGGGAAGAATAGAACGCAATGGAGAAGAATTGTAAACTCAGTTAACAGCAACAACCAAAAAGTAAAGAGGTAACAAAGTAATGAAATTTATGAATGTCCGGAGTGCGGAAGAGTGATAACATCACGTATAACTTTTCAGTCACAGAAAAGCTCATGAAAAGAAACGCCTTGCGTAACCATCTTCTGATGCGTGTCACATACTCGTCAGCGAGTAATGGCAGTAAGTAAGTAAATAATATATCGGGTGTTCTTGAATAGTCGTTTTAGTTCTTTTTTTATTTCTCTTTTTTTAATTCTTTTCAAGAAGTTGTCTTTATTTTGTCCAGTGCTGTACATACTTAAATGAAGATTCCACTTTATCTAGACTTTCCAGTCGTCTCAAATTCGGGTCTGGATGAAGGAAAACCTCCGCCTTGAGGGAAATTATTTTAACAAGGAGGTTTTTCCATCTCCAGTTACCCTTGCACGCGCATAATATACAAAAAATCGCTAGAGATAAGAGCGGGCCTCGTTTTGGGGATTTTGCAGATAGCGAGATGCGTGCGTTGGTAATAGAAAGAAAATTACACGTCACGGAGATGATAGATGTTCGAACTAATGTCACTTTATTATATTTTTTTTTCGGTTGGTAGATGTAGATTTACATATTTGGGTCGTTTAGGGTTAGTCATTTTTTGTCACTTTCACCTGTGTAAATTTTTTTGCTGAATTTGTAAGAACTCATCAGAAAAAACAAATGTAGTGCCCTAGTTTTTTATGAAACTAAAGATGCTCCAGATTTGTCCTAGCCCTCTTAGTTTCTGAAATACAGGGCGAGTTTGAAAATGTTCCATCTTCTTCTTCTGTACAAATTAGTAAAAGTTTAAAAAAACTTTAGAAAAAGATTTGGTCACCCATATAATTATTATGACCGCGCATACCGTTGCATAACTTTGATGATTGATTACGTACTTTAAATAAAGACTATATTTTTTGTGACTTAATTACAAATGTTTTGTTTTCAGATTTTTCCCTCTACCTGTAGTATAAGACGGTATTACTTGCCAAATTTCATAGTTCCAGGTCAACGGAAAATCTACATATATAAAATGCTAATTTTTATCTGTGTCGTCTCTACTGAAGTAACGATATGCTCTAGAAAACTGCTTTTTTTACTAAAAGATAGCTAATTGGCTCTTCTAAAAACTGTCGTCGCCGGATTTTTTGTTTTTCATATAATTAAATAAATAAATAAAAAGTATTTTTTTTCCTGATGTGGCGGATGCGCCAGGCTTCAACTAGTACCTTATAAATTGCTATATAATACCCTATATATTACAAAATAGAAAACAAATTTCTTGCAGTATAGGTATATAATAAAATTATATAAAGATTCTTGCCACTTAACTGCTGATATAGAAATTTAATTCTACACTGTGTTTGTCATAATGTGGATCAACCTGCTCTCACTACCGGTTTCGGAGCCCTACTCCATCATCAGGTGAGCTTGGGCAGATCCACAAAATGACAACCACAGCGCAGAGATAGTTAATTCCGACTTGTCGGATAGCGGCCTGCGTGCAATGGTAGTACTTTCGTACCACCGAGGCGCACTATCGATAGTAAAAGGATGGTAAAAGGCTTTTTTTCAGGCAAGTCAAATTATAAAATAGAAAACAAATTTCTTGCAGTATAGGTATATAATAAAATTATATAAAGATCCACATTATGACAAACACAGCGTAGAATTAAATTTCTATATCAGCAGTTAAGTGGCAAGAATCTTTTAACCAAACCAAACCGACTGCAGTAATTATTTTTATAAAAAGAAAAAACAAAAAAACCCATCGCAACGTTTTATACGTCGCGTCACCCCAAAACCGCCTGGATCTCTAATTTCTGGATAAAACAGGAAAGCGGCCCAATAAACAAACACAAAAAACACAAAGCATTGCTCAGCGAAATTCCGGAGCTTCAGTGAAGGCAAATCACGTCGCGTCGTTGGTAAAAAAAACAGGGAAGTTTACGGGTGGTTAAAAATTAGAACGTAAAAGGCTCAAGATTGTTTGTTGTTGATACGTGTAATTTTTTATTTGGAGTCTTAACTATTTGGTAATTATACAGGATGAGCCTTAAATAAGTGCGAATATTTTCAAAGCTGGTAAATCTCGATAAAACAAACATATTCTCTTTACCGTTTTTCAAATAAGTCCAAAATAACAGAGTTTATCAAACCGGAACAGGTTTTCAAACCTAAAGCGAAAAAGGATTCGGCGACGACGAACTAAAAACTAAAAAAATTTCCAAAAATGTTTTCAAAAATTTCCTCGAAAAATTCCAAATTTTCAAAAAAAAAATTCGCGAAAAAACCTCGTAATCGTGTTTCTGGGATCAAAAATGTACTAGGTACCCCTAAAATATTTGTACTATTGTAAGACTCTACAACAGAATCTAAGTTTGCAAATTAAATGATATTATTTTATTAAAAAAAACTAAAAAGCCCACCTACGAAAATGTATTTCTTTAAATTAAATGACATAAAATTTAAAGGATTTTTTTTCTCAAAACTATGCATTATATCTGAGAGTTCATGTGCATACATCAACTTATCCATGTACTGCCACTGGACTAAAATGTTGTACAGCTTTTTTAACATATCAAATCTAACTTAACACAAATAAGGTGATGTTAATGGTAAAACACGAGACTAAAAAATTAAATTTCTTTTATAGATATCTGGGACACACTTTTACTCTTTTTCTTCGCATTCTAATATTTCCTAATGTTGAAATAAAGACCAAGCAAACTGCGAGAGAAACATAATGTAGCTTAATGCCATCTCAACGGTATAATTTGGATTCCGGTCTCCGCCATTTTTTATCACATTAGAATGATATATCTTAAATGAAGAAACCAGTTTTAAAAGTTATACCACGAAAAACGTTAGACGATCGAATCTATTTTTTCAAGGATCCTTGATTAAAAATTAGTGGTTTTAACAAAGCCATGACACTCTACATTGATATTTAACATACAATTTTTTTTAGTAAAAATGTCACAAGTTGGCATAGGATATGTCAGCCAATACAGAATTATCCATTTAAAAATCAAAAACTGTAGTAATTTCCGGTGAAACAGGAAGTGAAAGAATTTTGCAAATATCTTTAACTTAAAAAATTAAAAAAATATATATATATATATATATATACCTATATGTACAGGGTGGGTCAAATTCGACGCTTTTAAATGGAAACATCCATTTCTATAGGAGATAGACAAAAACTAATATCGGTGTCTGGAGCTCAATTTTTGTCAAAAACATGATGGTGAAAACCGCATATCGATATCTGTTACCGTTTCGGAGTTACGGGGTGTTTTTCAAAAATATGCATTTTTAATAAATCGCTGTAACTTTTTGCTATGGAAAATTTTCTATTTTTTATGAAAATATTTCCAAAGTACCTTTTACGTAGAATTTAATGGTTTAAGTATAATTTTTTAAAACTAATAATTTAAGAATTATCAACAGAAAATTTGATTTTTTATATGGGACACCCTGTATATTTTTAGTTTATTGAAAAGAATTTAAAATTACCTTTCCAAAAATATAACACACTTGATATTTTGCTCGATTCCTCTTCGAGATATAGAGTAGGTATATAAAAATTTGCCCGCTTTAAATAAGTAGGCTTTGAACGGCACCGGCTATAATGCAAAAAATTCAAGCTCTGAGCATCAATTAAAACGAAAATAATATTTGTTATGAGAGATGCAAAATTTTATAACAATTTAAAATATATTTAACCAACATCAACACATTTAAACTATATCTAATAATAATAAAAATAAATAGCAAACCAAGACATGAGATTTTGCTACAGGTGTTCGACATATCAACCGTCTTCTGTTATGGACAGACGGGGCAGTTTTTGAACATTTCTCGCGGAATTCATTAACTCAGTGGGGGTGAAAGATACTCTCTCATAACTGCTAAGTATTTCTAATTCTTGTCTAGATTATACGGAATAAGGAACCTTTATTCTTCCGCAAATATATCCATAGGATTAGATCCAGGGGCAGTAAGTCAGGCGGCCTCGACGGCCAACGGCTGGGATCTTAGTAAGCTATTCAATTATTCTTGAAATTGACTGGAAAAATTTGCTGATAACTTCAGCGTTCAGAGGCGGTGCGTCGTCTAGCTGGAAAAATATGTTTTCGAGTTCCATTAAGGGCATATCAGCAATAAGGGGTCCAAAGCCTACTAGTTAAAAGTGGCGAACTTTTAAAAATTCTGTATTTCGAAGGGGATTATATCAAGTGTGCTATATTTTTGGAAAGGTAATTTTAAATTCTTTACAGTTAATTAAAAATATAGAGGGTGTCCCAAATAAAAAATCAATTTTTCTAATAACTCTTAAATTATTAATTTAAAAAAAAATATACTTAAACTATTAAATTCTACGTAAAAAGGTGCTTTGGAAATGTTTTTATAGAAATGCAAAATTTTCCATAGCAAAAAAGTAACAGCGATTTGTTAAAAATGCACATTTTTGAAAAACACCCCGTAACTCCGAAACGGTAACAGATATTGATGTGCGGTTTTCACCATCATGTTTTTGATGAAAATTGAGCTCCAGACACCGATATTAGTTTTCGTCTATCTCCTATAGAAAAAGATGTTTCCATTTAAAAGCGTCGAATTTGACCCACACTGTACATTTTTTTTCTTTTTATTCTTGGCTTTAGGTCGTTGACCTATATACCTATATGTACATATACCGGGTGTTGCATCGTCGTTGGGAACATAGGAAATCTCACCCCCCCCAACAAAATTTCCTTCCAGCGAAGTCGTAAACAGACTTTTTAAAGGTCTACATTTGATAAACACACATGCCAAATTTGAACAATTTTGGACAAGCCGATTTTAGGTAACTGAATAGATAACAATCAAACACCAGTCAAAAACCGACATTCCTGAAGTTGTCAGCGTCATTTTCAAACTTAACTTAATTAAAATTTTTAATATTCAGTACTAGTAATAATTTATTGTTATACACATAAAGAAAAAGTGAACATAATAAAATACGCGGGAAATAGATTAGAGAGTGTATCTGATATGTTTCGGTTAATTTTCCCTAAATATTAAAATTTTATTACAATTAAATTACTTTTAACAATGACAAAATCATAATTTGTAAACCTAAGGTATGTTAGTTTTTGACTGGTGTTTGATTGTTACCTGTTCGGTTTTAATATAAAAATCGATTAATTTTCCTCGAATTACCTAAAATCGGCTTGTCCAAAATTGTTCAAACTTGGCATGTGTGTTTACCAAATGTAGACCTTTAAAAAGTCTATTTACGACTTCGCCCTTCCTATGTTCCCAACGACGATGCAACACCCGGTATAACTTTTTACCTAAAAAATGAGAATAACAATATTAACAACAAAAATATTACTATTGCGAAAATAAATTTATATATAACCAACAGAGCATATATAAATATTCAAAACTGCAATATATGTTTTAATCGAACGCAAATTACCATAAATTTTATACGGTTTGGCTACTAATAAATAATTAATAATACTAAGATAAATAAACAATTACATTTTATTTATTGAAAATTATAATTTACCATTTTGTTTTATAATTTGAAGAACAAATGTATTTGAAAAAAAAATGTTTGTTTTTTAATAAATCTAAAACATAATAATATTAACTAAAATACCTAGTAGAAGAAATAATAGAAGAATATATTATTTATAACTAATAGACAGCTCGGGATCTCTACTAGGGGTCGTCATTTCCTTGACAACTTCTTGATCTTGTCTTGATTTCAAGACAAGATCAAGACAAGAAATGATTTTTGGTTTTCAAGACAAGACAAGAAATTACTTCTCAAGATCAAGATTTCTTGACAAGAAATCAAGAAAATCTTGAAATTTCTTGAAAATATAAAATAAAAAAGAAATACTAATTTACTTAGGTATTTGTATATTATATCCATTAATTGATGGATAAAAAAATTATTCAGCAAAAAATATGTTTGATGTCCAATGTCCAAAGTTGACATAATATGTACGGTACTGTGGGCCAAATTAAATTGGATCCTTTTTTTAATGCCTAATAATTTTTTAATCTTTAAATGTTTTTTTTTATAATTTTTTGGATATGTTGTGGCCTACGATATTAGAATAAAAAATACTCTGCAAAACGGGTCTACTTCAGTGGCATACACACTTTTTGAATTAACGCGTAAAACTTTAAAAAAAAATAACAATACATTTTAATGCACGCCACCGAAGTAGAGTAACTTTTATCATTGTTGTTTTGACTGTTTTTATCTGTAGTAGTCTTTAAATAAGAAGACTAAGGAAGGAGCATAATGCTATCCATGTATTCATGCATGGTGGGCGGAAAAAGGACTCTTGGGTGGGGTCCTTGACAGTTCTGTTTGACGATTCATTTGACACATTTGAATTTGGTTTGAAATTTTGTGCATTTGTCGGTCTTTACGGAGCTTATTTTATGTTATTTATTATTTATTCTACTACTGATAGCTGTATAAACGTAGTAAATCTAGATGGAAATTGTGGCAGAACTTAAATTAACAGTGACACTATCGCGATTTATCGAAAAAGACTCTAAAATAATTGGTTGTGTAGCGTGCGGGAGATCTCGGCAAAAATCGAGTGAAATAATGGAACAACTTTTCGCTAGTAAGTGACTAGATAATATACATACGTTTAGTAAACCGATCATTTATGAAATTCACTTAAATTAACTAATTATATATTTTTTCTTGAATTTTTGTTTTTATTTACTACTTGCCAAAGATTAGATGTCAAAGAATTTAGATACGTCAATTTGACTTACCTGCTTCAGTAGCGTATCGGATGTTTGTGTTAATAAATAATTATTAAAACTTATCTATTTTTATTATAATAATATGTTTTCATAACAATTTTAATAACTACCAACATTTATTCACAACGTAAAATAAAAAAAAATTATTGAGTCTAACCCACGTCTACCCTACATCATAGTTTTACATTTATTAAATAAAATTAGAACGGCACTGATAAACCGGAATTTAAGTCGGCCATATTTGAGTCCCATCGCGGTGTACCTAAGATTTTTGATATGCTCCTTCCTTAGTCTTCTTATTCAAAGGTAGTAGTATTATCACCGTAACTACTGTCAAAGCCACTAATTAAACTTCTACGTCCAGGTGTCTGAGGTGGTAGGTATTCTGAATCACATTCAATTACGAATGGCTCAGATTTGCTGCTCAACGAACCATCACAAGCACCCCAAGAAATTTCAAGATTTCTTGAATCAAGACAAGAAATCAACTTTCAAGAAATGGGCAAAAAAAGATTTTTTTTTAATTCTTGAAAATATTTCAAGACAAGACAAGAAATTGATTGTCAAGACAAGATTTCTTGTCTTGCCGATCCCTATCTCTCTACTACCAGAATCAAACAAAATAATTAAGTTAACATATGTATAAGAGTACATGTGAAAAAAACTCAATCATATTCAAATCTTGGATGGCACCTTAACTAAAGAAGAAAATATTCGATCAATGTTTACTCCAGGCATGCGAAACCTGGAACTTGAAACGAGCTCAGTGGAACGAAATATGCTGGGAATAACGAAGAAAGACGGTACAAGAATAGAGTGGATACAATAAAAGACCCAAGGAATAGGTCATCAATAGAATCAAATCCCTCAAGTGACAATGAGCAGGACACCTGGCAATAAGGACTAACAACAGATGCACCACAAAAATCCCTAATAATAGGAAAATAGTATAGGGATAACTTAGACCCGCATAGCCAACAATGGACCCAATTACAAAGAGAGTATGTGAGGTGTGAGGCTACACCATAATTGTAAATGGTTGAATAATTTTACTTATAAAAAAAAATAATATTGATTTTTTTTAGTATTTTTTATTTAAAAAAGTCTAAATTAAAAAATAGTATATTGCTATTAGTGGAAGATCTTCAAGAAGATCTTAAAATCGTAATTATATCCTACAGAAATGTTGTAATAAGTCGCTTATTAAAATAAAAGTTGTTTAAGTCCAATCGACATTGCGTTTATATTATTACGTAAGGCATTTCACATGCCCATAACTTTCACAAGAGCTGACATCAAAACACACTTATATTTTTCAATCAGTCCTCTATTCAATTTATTTCTATAAAAATTAACGCTTATATTCACAGTTTGATACTTTGATGGTGTATTCAATCCAAAAAAAAATAAAGAAATATTAATTTTTTAATTTTGTATTAAAAATTTAAAAAAAAACGGAAACAAGATTTTTTTAAAAATGCATATATAGAGTGAGTTTTAAATAGGTGCAAATATTTTCAGGGCTGGGTATATCTCGATAAAAACAAATATAATTTCTCTTTGCCGTTTTTCAAATAAGTCAAAAATAACCTTTTACTTGAAAATTTAAAAAATATATATTTCTTGCTTAAATTTTAAGAATCACTAGACTTTTTGCATTTTGATTCAACTAAATTTAACCATATTATCCAAATATAATATTCCACAACTAAAAATTTTTCATTTTTTTCACAATTTTCCAAAAAAAAATATTCGAGAAAAAATCTTATAGTTCCTAGAATCAGAATATACCAACACTAAAAATATTTAATTCCTACTCTGTATGTTTGGCTTTATGTATATCTTCAGTAGTAACAATAATACGTATATTAAGTACTAAGGAACATTTTTATAATACTAAATAAATGTCTGGCAAAACAAGCTAATTAGTTTATCAAATACCAATGATAAAAAAATAAATAATACAGAAGCCACAAGCATTTATTTATATTATTCAAAATTGGAAATTTTAATTTTTTTTTAAACAATAATATGTATATTAAAATAAAAAAAAGATTACGATTTGTATTTTTTGCAAGATTATTTAGAGTTAGTAATTTTTTTAATCTCAAAATTGGTTTGAATAAGTATGCCATGTCAAAAACATTATTTTGAAATAAAAAAAATTGTTCAGTAAATTGTTTCTGTTTTCTATTTTTTTTTGTTCATATAATAATTATAATAAAAAATATATAACTTTTTATATTTTTTTTAGCAATTTTTTTATATCCCCCTGAAATTTTAAGCATTTTCTTAGTCAGAAAAATTTCTAAAAAAAACTTTTCTTCAAAAATCATCATCAGTTACTTGTGTACTGGACGCTAACCATGTTAGCATCATCAGCAGATGATCCAATATTAATTGCAAGTATTATTATAAGTATGTCATATGCACATAATTTCAAAATATAAAGACCAAAACCAACCCAATAACAGAAACAAGTGTTCAAAAATCAAACTAAACCTAACAGGCACGACAAAAAATATTTACCCTTTCCGAAAAAAAATCTTTGACACAAAACTTCAATTTGTTTCACTGCAATACACTAATCAAAAGTCTGATTACTTCGAATACATATATATAATACTATAACATCTACAACATATATAGTCTTATTTCCTTGACGAACCACCCCGATGAAAATCCTGCAAACTTTCTGAAAAATTTTCTCCGAACAGCAACAGCGTAACCGGCGAGCGTAATTGGTCTCTCCTGCTGTCGCGTCGTGACGTACCAGACTCGCTCCTGCGAACAGCGCGAAAGGACTGACTGGCGAGTCGGAGCGACGACGGCGACGCTCGGCGTCGCACCTCCCCCCTTCTGCAGGACGGACGCCCAAAAGGGCGCGAGAAAAGGGGGCTCGCGCGCCGCGACTCCAACGACCGGGATAAATATTTATGCGGCGTAAACTACCAACGATTAAGGTGTGTGATCGGATATACTCTGTTTTTTTTCTCAGGTAAGATTTCGACAGACGATGACAGCAGAAAAGCAGATGACGTCCCATACCAATCTATTTATTTTATTAAAAAAAGTTTCTAATAATTTTTAAGTTATCTATGGATGGGTTTAAATATAAATCCGTCATACGTCGTGTCTTGTTGTTTTTAACCAGTTTTATTGGTTTATTTAAAAAATGACAGATCGTATTTCAATTTTATTGGTTTGACGGAACGATGAACGACAAACGGACGCCGATGCGTATGAACTCGCCTTTAGATTTTTGTCATTTTTGAAGCTTGTCAAAGTCTTGCCAAATTATAGGTTAGAATTTTGTGTCAACTTTTGTTAAATACCCTGCGTTTTGGAAGATGATGCATTTTGATTCGTTTTATTACGTGTGTTTTGTGTCTTTTGAAGTCAAGAGGAGGAAAAATCGAGTGAAAATTAACTGTAGACCCAGAGCACAGTTTATGGTTTATACTCGCTGCCCAGGCAGAAAGTTTTATACAGCAATGAAGTTGCCATTGATAAAGTTTGTATACCATTTCGTCGTAGATAAGTGCATCTCGTATATGGTAGAAGGATCAAACTAAACACATACTAAAAACTGGAGTAGCTGTAAAATATCGACATCACACGATAGGTAAATAATGGATTTTAGTACTGCAGAAAAATAATGTCAAAAGGTACTGGTTTAAAAAATTAAGATTAAAGTTAATTAATCAACCTTTAAGGTATAAAATTTGGTAGGTGTTATTATTAATAAAATAGTTTGTTTTATTTACCTATGTTGTTTTATTTATTCCTGTGGAATATTACAAATTTGTATTTGTACATAAGTTATATTGATAAATATAATCATAAATGCGGGTAGTTTCATAAAGCTTGAAAGTAAATAATAGTTCTTTTTATATTTTTTGGTATGTAGTGTCTTGTTCTTGTTTGTTTTGTATTAACACATACCGTTTTTATTAAATAAAATAACTCGATTACGTTTTTTCAGTTTTATACAGTTTTTTCACAATATTTTGAAGTAATCACTTGTCATCTTGTCAATCAAATTTTAAATATATCCTGCTATGCGTTCCAGTTGTACCAACTTATTTCTTTGTAAAATACAATAAACTACTTTGAAATTAAAATGACAGACACATCTATCACTGTCAAGGATCTTCTCGTTGGACAGACTATATAATCATAAATGAGGGTAGTTTCATAAAGCTTGAAAGTAAATAATAGTTCTTTTTTATATTTTTTTGGTATGTAGTGTCTTGTTCTTGTTTGTTTTGTATTAACACATACCGTTTTTATTAAATAAAATAACTCGATTACATTTTTTCAGTTTTATACAGTTTTTTTCACAATATTTTGAAGTAATCACTTGTCATCTTGTCAATCAAATTTTAAATATTTCCTGCTATGCGTTCCAATTGTACCAACTTATTTCTTTGTAAAATAAAATAAACTAGTTTGAAATTAAAATGACAGACACATCTATCACTGTCAAGGATCTTCTCGTTGGACAGACTATAGCGTGTGAATACACCTGTAATCTTCAGTCTGGTCTGCAAAAAACTATTTTTTTTTTCGAGCCCTGCTACCATTACTCCTGATTCTTATGTACAGGGTGTCCCACTAAGAATAGCTCTCAGCTGTATCTCGGAAAGTATTAGCCGTAGAGCCTACGGAAAAAAATATTTGTAACTAAAAAGGCTATGAGAAATGGCTGGAAATTATTTTCAAGTTTGTAGAACGACCGCTAGGGGGCGCAACTGCAACAAAAAATAAGAAAATTGAGTTTTTATACAATTTTGCCTAGATAAGGTGGACTATAAGTAATAGCTTCATAATCTTCAGTAAATTTTGAATATTTTTTGTTAGAGCCATTTTCCTCTATCTACCAAAATGAAGTGGTGAGGGAAGGTTAGATCTGTTTTTATTTAAATATTAATAACTCTGGACTGGATTATCGGAATCCAACAAGCGAGGGCTCGTTTAAAAGAACGTTTCTTACTCTATATTACACCATATAAACAGTAATAATAAGCTTTTGAACATAGACGCTAGGGGGCGTTGTCTACAAATTAACTAACATTGCGCGTTTTTTCAAAAAAATTAAATACAATAGTATATGTAATTTTAGCTGATCGGAAAAAGCTTAAAAAGTCAGCGAAAACCGCATCTTGGTATCTTCTTTCAAACCGAAGATATTAGCAAAATTATAATAAATACCAAAAAATAAGCCTTTAATTACCTTATTTTTACAACACGGTATCAGTAGCCCTCTTGATTATGTCCATTCTAACAAAAAATAAGATAGAAACAGTTAGTTTATTTTAAAATCGACGAAATACCAGAATACCATAATAATTGCCTGGAATTTGATATCTATAGGAAAAATACCACTACACGCAGAAATATTCCTAATGAATCACATCATAGTGTTGAACATAAAATTGCTAGTTTAAATTTCTTAGTTCATAGATTACTTAGTTTTCCACTTACCAACGAAAGATATGAAATAGAAAGAGATTACATTACGAATGTAGCGGAGTGTAAGGGATGTTCTCCTTCACTAGTTGATGAAATAATTAGAAAACGTAGGTGCAGGTTCATGATTTCTGAAAATTCCACTTTTCAAGTGAAGAAAGATACGTCAAAATATTTTTCAATACCGTTTGATAGAGAGTTATCCCGTGGTCTAAAAGGAATTTTTAAGAATGCCAACTATAAACTTGTGTATAGTGCTAATAATAAATTACAACAATTATTAGGTAGTCCAAAGGATAAAACACCTCCACTGGAAAGGTCGGGTTTTATGAAATTTCATGTAAAGATTATAATCAGAAATATGTTGGGCAAACTAGAAGATCAATATTAACGAGATTTAAAGAACATTTAGCTCAGATAAGATGTAGACAGAATAAATCTTGCGTTGCTGAACATATTGCTGATAAAGAACATTGTATAGATCTTAATAATTTAAAATTAATTAAACAAGTCTCAAATTACAGGCAATTAGGTGCAAATGAAAGCATCAGAATTAATAAATGTAAAGATAGTATGAACAGAGACAACGGTCCAATTCCTTCAAGTTCTTTGTTCCTACTACTCTAGTGGCGGAAATCTAACTGTTACGCTCGGTAGGCTCTGACTCGGTTGGCTAGATCTTGCCACGCCCACTCGGTGCCCACTGAGCGAGTATATAAACGGTCAAATTGTAAATTGTAATTTAGTTTAATCATCTGCTGATGATGCGAAACGCGCGTCCAGCGTAAAAGTAAAAGTGTTTTGGTGTATTGTGGTCATTTAGTGTTTTATTTTGCAGGTAAATAATAGATTTTAGTACTGCAAAAAGATAATGTCGAGAGGTTGTCGACTGGTTGTAAAAATTAAGATTAAAGTTAAGAGCATGACAAGAGTTACTTCCATGTAAAAGTAAATTAATTTTCCCCAAAAAAATATCTTCAGTGACTGGGACAGAAAAATATTGCAGCAGGGGATGTTGATGAAATTGTTCTCTTGTAAATGTATTTTTTTTTTCATTTTATATTATTACTCAAAATCTCTATTATGTTTCATGGTTGTTATCTATAAAAGGTCGAGGGAATTACAGCATCTTAATTTCCGTTAATAATGTCCCAAGGGAGTTAATAATAATAACTCTATTTATGATTAGCGTAAACAAGACAATAAGTATAAGCTTCTATTAATTCAGTAAGAGATAAAAAATGTATCTACCTTTATTTGGTGTTTGCTTGCCATTTATACTTACTCTCTTCTTCCAAAAACTAGCAGTACTCCACCAACATGTTTGAATTCCACTTTCCAAAAGCTCTTCTTCAGCTTAGCGATGTCTTGATGGAACCGTTCCTCGTGTCCTAAATCTCCAGGGTAGAAATCCAGGTGCGAGTGAAGAAAATGCACTATAAGAGACATATGATATACCATGGCCTTGTACGCTAAGTAATTCCTCGACCTGAGCGACATAATCGTCACTTTTTGCTTAGCCAATCTGGGGAACCACAAGAACTTCTTTCTTGATCTCTAATTGATGGGCTCTTCCAAGGCATTTATAGCCTGTGACCAAACTAAACAAAATATAACTTCACTTATAAATAATGTAACAGATTCATTTTAAAGAATAGTGAGATTAAAAGTATAAAAAATGTGCTACTACTATTAACATAAAAAATAGAGACTCTTAGAAAATGTTAATGCCTTCAACATACAGGGTGGCCCATGTTTTTCGTCAAAAAATCCAAAAACACGTCAATTTTGTTTGTGAGGGGGACAACTTTTGCCCCAAAAATGATTGCAAAATCGACAACCCTCTAAGCGGGGGTGCCATCCCCCAACTTTTTTCAAATGGGAAGGGGGTCAAGTGTCGCCACAATGAAAAGAGCTTTCTATTCTCTATATTTCCCCGCTTCGTTTTTGAAAATCGGTCGAGTCATTGAGAAAATATGAAGGATTGAAATTTGAAAAGTTTATTTAAATATTTATCAGAGTAAATGATAAGGATAAATTCCATCGACCAATTTGCTGTTTTTTCTTATTATTTCTAGATGTTTACGCATTTTTTCACTTGTCACAAGGTTGAACGGTCAGGTTAGTACCGACAGTGTGCCGATTAACTATACTCTGCTTTTTTTCTCAGGTAAGATTTCGACAGACGATGACAGAAAAAAAGCAGATGACGTCCCATACCAATCTATTTATTTTACTAAAAATAGTTTCTAATAATTTTTAAGTTAACTATGGATGGGTTTAAATATAAATTCGTCATGCGTCGTCACTTGTTGTTTTTTACCAGTTTTATTGGTTTATTTCGAAAATGACAGATCGTATTTCAATTTTATTGGTTTGATGGAACGATGAACAACAAACGGACGCCGATGCGTATGAACTCGCCTTTAGATTTTTGACGTTTGTCAAACTCTTGCCAAATATGGGTTATAATTTTGTGACAACTTGTGTCAAATACCCTGCGTTTTGGAAGATGATGCATTTTGATTCGTGTTATTACGAGTGTATTATGTCTTTTGAAGTCAAGTGGAGGAAAAATAGAGTGAAAATTAACTGTAGAACCGAGAGCACAGTTTATTTGAGTTTATGGTTAATACTCGCTGCCCAGGCAGAAAGTCTTAAACAGGTACACCAATAAAGTTACTATCAATAAAGTTCGTATACCATCTCGTCGTAGATAAGTGCATCTCGAATATGGTAGAAGGACCATACTAAACCCATACTAAAAACTGGAGTAGCTGTAAAATATCGACATCACACGATAGGTAAATAATGAATTTTAGTTACTGCAGAAAAATAATGTCAAAAGGTACTGGTTTATAAAAATTAAGATTAAAGTTAATTAATCAACCTGTGAGGTATAAAATTTGGTAAGTGTTATTATTAATAAAATAGTTTTATTTATTCCTGCGGAATATTACAAATTTGTATTTGTACATAAATTATATTGATAAATATAATCATACATGCTGGAAGTTTCACAAAGCTTGAAAGTAAAAAATAGTTCCTTTTTATATTTTTTGGTATGTGGTGTCTTGTTTTTGTTTGTTTTGTATTAACACATACCGTTTTGTATTAAATAAAATAACTCGATTACATTTTTGCAGTTTTGTACAGTTTTTTTCACAATATTTTGAAGTTACTTGTCAGTCAAATTTTAAATACATATATTAATTTCCTGAAGATTTCCTGCTATGCGTTCCAGTTGTACCAATTTATTTCTTTGTAAAATAAAATAAACTACTTTGAAATTAAGATGACAGACACATCTATCACTGTCAAGGATCTTCTCGTTGGACAGACTATACACCGTTCAAAAAGAAAGTACACTCATCCGAAAAACACACATTAAATAGGAAATTATTATCGTTCGCCACTCGTTCACTCAAAGTTTCACAAAATTGCAAGCGACGATCAAAATCGTCTTCGTTGAGTTATTGTACCAACTGAATTTTGTACGGGTAGAACTTGTGTTTTTTTAATATCCTTTGGACAATTGTACGATTCACGCCGGTCTCATTGGCTAATTTTCTTGTACTCAGCGTACTATCCATGGCAACTTGGCCCAATACAAATACCTCCATAGCTTCATTTACTACAGAATTTTCCCTCTGCTTCTTTTTATTCATTACGCAACCAGTTTCGCGAAATTTTGCTACTAACTCGCGAACAATTTTGCCATAAAGGTGTTTGTCAGGATAGCGTTCATTGAATATGTGCCCAACCCGATACATTCATTATTTTTAAAATAAAGTTCGATTATTTCCACTTTTTTTGCAAGTGAGTATACCATAATTGTTAAAAAGTTTAACGATATTGAGAAGAACTTCAACGCACCACTCACAGAACAGCTATCTAGCAACTACCGCAACTGACAAATATTGAAATAAACTTTTCAAATTCCAATGCTTCATATTTTCTCAATGACTCGACCGATTTTCAAAAACGAAGCGGGGAAATATAGAGAATAGAAAGCTCTTTTCATTGCGGCGACACTTGACCCCCCTTCCCATTTGAAAAAAGTTGGGGGATGGCACCCCCGCTTAGAGGGTGGTAGATTTTGCAATCATTTTTGGGGCAAAAGTTGTCCCCCTCACAAACAAAATTGACGTGTTTTTTAATTTTCTGAAAAAAAAATTACTCTGGCCGTTATGCCTTGCGGAACGTTTTCGATGGGCCACACTGTATAATATAGCATAACTAAAATAATCTCGCATATAACTTACATGTACTCTACAGCAAGGCTTTCGAGTTTAGAGACCTATTTTACCTGTTATCGCCATAGCCTTAAAACCTAAAAATGGAATTCTATTTAGCAGGATTTTTATATTGCTGACAAATGCACCGCTTACGGAACATTCCGATTCCTAAGTGCACATTCCCTATCAAAAACTGAAATTTTGTTTTATCTTGAAAATTATGAATAAGTTCGTTTATCGAAAAATCCAATATAAATTCCCAACTTTAGTGCTAGTCGGTGGTAAGTTGTATACTGAAGCATTTCGCACTAAACGTGCTTTGTATTTTTTATTACTATATGAATTTGGTATTCTCCCTGTATATTTTTTGGCATACTAGCCACTACACGCGACTTTTTCTCCTCCTCCATGACATTTACCACAAATTTTACATATAAAATGAAAACTATCGTCATTTCCAAGCCAGCCCCGACACCTTTTTTCTTCAATACAATGGGAGGATCGCGTTATACAGGGTGTCCCAGAAATAAATGCAAGTATTTTAATGGGTGGTAGATCTGGCCAAAAGAAACATATTCTTTACCGTTTTTAAAATAAATTGATAATAACCGAGTTATGTAATATTGAAAATTTAAAAAAATAAGGGCAACATTTGGGAGCCGCCCAGTAGCGTAGCTACCTAGGGGCTAGGCGGGGCAGTGCCCCGGGGCCCTCAAGGTCAGGGGACCCTCGAGTCCTTACCAGAAATCTCAATCGAACTGAACTTTTAGAAATTTCACCCATTTTCAAAATAATTATGACAAGTTGCAACCCCACTTTAAGCATGACAACTCAGTTGAGAGAAATTCAAAAGTTATGCCTAGGGAATTCCCCTAAATTCTTTTTGTAGGTTGGCAATGTTGTCAATTTGACGGATAATGATATGTGCGAATTCATGCACAGTGTATTGAACGACATCAATTATGCATCCAAAACTTTAAAAAATGCGACATCAATTTGGCCGAGGAGAGTAAAGTTTTAGCAGAGACTACAGCAAAGTTGCATTTATAGAAATGATTTCGAATTATTCAAGGGTAAACCCAGTGAAACTGCAAGAAAATATGGTTTTGATACCCATTTTCAAGAAAAAAGGCAAAGAAAAGTTAAAAAACATTTTGATGAATTAGCTGCTGATCACCGATTTTCAAACCGAGAAAAATATTTAAAATTGACATTTTTAATAATGTACTAGACACAGTAATATCTCAATTAGATAGGTATACTCTGTTTTTTTTCTCAGGTAAGATTTCGACAGACGATGACAGAAGAAAAGCAGATGACGTCCCATACCAATCTATTTATTTTACTAAAAAAAGTTTCTAATTATTTTTAAGTTATCTATGGATGGGTTTAAATATAAATCCGTCATTGCGTCGTCTGGTCTTGTTGGTTTTTAACCAGCTCTTGTATATTGGTTTATTTAAAAAAATGAAGATTTTTTTTTTTTTTTTTTTTAATTTTATTTTTTTTGACGGAACGATGAACGGACAAACGGACGCCGATTGCGTATGAACTCGCCTTTTAGATTTTTGTCATTTTTGACCCTTGTCACAAAGATCATTGCCAAATTATAGGTATAATTTTGTGTCAACTTTTGTTAATACCCTGCGTTTTGGAAGATGATTGCATTTTGATTTTCGTATTATTCGTGTGTTTTGTGTCTTTCGAAGTCAAGTGGAGGAAAAATCGAGGGAAATTAAACTGTAGACCCAGAGCACAGTTTATGGTTAATACCCGCTGCCCAGGCAGGCAGAGTCTTATACCACCAATAAAGTAGCCATTCGATAAAAGTGTATACCATTTCGCGTATATAAGTGCATCTCGTATGTAAAAAAGGATCAAACTAAACACATTAAAAACTGGAGTAGCTGGAGTAGCTGTAAATATCGACATCACACGATAGGTAATAATGGATTTTAGTACTGCAGGAAAAAATGTTCAAAAAGTACTGGTTTAAGAAAAATTAAGATTTTAAAGTTAATTAATCAACCTTTAAGGTATAAATTTGGTAGGTGTTATTATTAATAAAATACTTTCTGTTATTTACCTATGTTGTTTTATTTATTCCTGTGGAATATTTTTTTTTATATTTTTGTAATTTTGTACTAAGTTATATTGATAAATTATAATCATAAATGCGGGTATAGTTTCATAAAGCTTGAAGTATCAATAATAGTTCTTTTTTATATTTTTTTTGGTACTGTTAGTGTCTTGTTCTTGTTATGTTTTTATTACACATACCGTTTTTTATTAAATAAAATAACTCGAATTACATTTTTTTCAGTTTATACAGTTTTTTTCACAATATTTTTGAAGTAATCACTTTGTCATCTTGTCAATCAAATTTTAAATATATCCTGCTATTGCGTTTCAGTTGTACCAACTTATTTCTTTGTAAAATAAATAAAAACTACTGTTGAAATTAAAATGACAGGACAAATGACATCTATCACTGTCATGGATCTTTCGTCGATTGGACAGACTATACACGTTTTATTGGTATGAGTGCAGTCTGTCAAATATTCGATTTTCCAACATTCGATTACACACCAACCATTTTTTATTACATGTTTGATGAAGCAACTATACAAAAGTGTTGACGAATTTCCAAAGAAAGTATTCAGATATAATAGGCCCTACTTTGTCACTTCAATTTACTAATAATTACCACCTAGTTTTACCTCAACTAACTCAAGCATGGACTGTTCACCAATTATGTAAGAAATAATGAGAAATATAGAGTGCTAGAATGCGACCCTAATGGAAGTATTTAAGCATTGTTTATTTTATTCTTTACAACTTCCTGTCACTTCTGCAGCAGCTGAAAGATCATTTAGCAAAATTAAAAATTAATAAAAATTATTTAAGAAGTAATATGGGCCAAAAACTCGACTCCGATACATTTATCTGTATAGCAAATTTGGGAAAAAATGAAAACCGCATCAAGCTTGGATTTAAACGAAGTCATTGACACTTTTTGCGAAAAAACTAAGCTAGAAAAAAAAAAAATTGTAAATATATTGTTATTTTAGTCAGTTTGGTAGGCCCCACCTTTATATAATAAACCCTTGAATCTTCTCTATTTCGTATTATTAACCAAACCTACACCTTGATAATTGTAATTTATGTTGTTACTGTTTAATATTTTTATTACCTGCCCTGCAGTGCACAAAAAAGAGCTTAAGTAGCTTAGCATTTTTAAAGTATTTGTATATTTCATATTTTTATTTCATAAAACCTAATCAGTTTACATAGCAGTGGGTCCCCATTTTTTAATTCGCCCCAGGGCCCTTGGTTACACAGCTACGCCACTGGAGCCGCCAACAGCAATCAATAATAATCAGCCTCAAATATAGTAAACGCCACGAATGTTTGTGAGTGATTCATCGCTTGATGAAGTTAGAATCGACACGCGCGCTATCATTTTTACATTAAAAACGTAAATTTTACCGCAGACGTAGGTTTTTAAAGGCCCGGTTTAATCATCTGCCTGCAATGCGCTCCTCCTACTTAAAAACATATATTTGGTTATAAATATAAAATGGAATGCCCCATTGGTCGCACTCAAAGACATTATAAAGATAGACCGAACATCTCATTCATAAATACTCGTTGGAAGTGTATCAACCATTCCAATGTGTCAAACAAGGACAGAAGAGACAGAGAAGTCTAAAATTTCCGACCCCGGCAACTAGGCGCATTTGGATTGTTCTAATGGCCAGTGGCGTTTCGTTTTTTGGATAAGGAATTTAATTAGTTAAAATTTTTACTCCATATTAATATTCTACTACTTACTCAATTATTCAACTTTTTCACGTAAATGAGTTTTTTATTAAGTCTAATTATAATAAATATAATTAATATCCATATATACTTATGTTGAAACGTTAATAGGTAGTTTTCGAAAATCGATTTTTTTTTTTTTTTTAAATATATATTTAAACTTTCACTTACTTCTATATAACTTTCAGTTACTTTTGAATATTACAGGGTGACTCAAGTTTTTGAAACAGTTCTATATTGTCGCGACCCTGGTTTAGTGGGTTGCGGCTAGGGACGTTTTAGGTATCGAAGATCATTAAAAACGATCAATTATATATAAAAACAAAATATAAATTTATTAAAGATTAAATGCATTAGTTTAGGTAGGAGAAATGTCAAGCAGAATACCTTTCGACCAATAAAAATGTTTAGAGAAATATATAAAAAATTGATAAACTTACTTTACTGTTATTATTGATACTTGGAGAACTCAACTCAACTGAACAGCATTACTTCTTCATTCGTTCTCCCCGAGAGAGACCTCGACTCCCCTTTTGATTTACTTTTTTATTATTTTCTCCCATATTGATATTGTACAACAATAAGAATTTAAACAAAGTTCACCTTCAGATCTTAGTCTGACGTCAACTTGTTCTAGTTTAATTCCTATTGTGCAAATGTCTATATTTATTAAAATAATATTCCATTTTAAAAAAAAAAAAAAAATTATTTTTACATGATAAATTCTAAAAAATTCTTTCTCTTGACATTTCCCGCCGGTCCTGAAAAGCATGTCCCCAGCAGTTAATATAAAGAAAATAAAGATGTTAAAATAATTACCCTCTGAAAATATAATAATAATTTCTGTTTTTTTTTTTTTTTTTTTTTTTTTTTTTTTTTTTTTTTAATAAATAACAAAATTTAATACTCATTAAAATAGACTAATAATAAATAATATTTCCTAGAGGCAATGTAATATAGTGATATAAAAAACAATGAAAATAATATTTAGTGGGATTGTAACTTGAAACAATTAATTAAATTAATTTCTTCTCTACTCTTTTAACCCTTTACATTTAATAAAAAATCTTGATACCACTTTGTACTGTTGAGAGCAAATTTTCTGCTGGGATCTTCCAATGAACTTTCTCGGGGTGCTTCTATCAGCTAAGCAATGCACACACCAGCTTCTACACTTGCCTATAATCCATGTGTTCCTAGTTGCATGCATGAGTTTTTCTGTTGTCACTTTCCAGCATGCATTATCTTTAAAGTGTGTGATGCGCTTAAGCGCGTGTGCGCAATTGCGCGAGAACCGACGACGTTAAACTTGTTCTCATCTTGCTTCTTGTTTACTAGAGTTTCTTGTTTACCATGACGTTTTTTAATTCTGACAATAAACGTTATATCCAATATTTTCATTCTGGAGTTGTTTAATATCTGACCATTTCTGACATCATGTGAATGCTGGATTGTAGTCGGGAGTTAACGTACATGTCTTTCTACTGTCTATAAATGTATCCTGGCAGGTTCGAGGGTGGATCCAAATCTACTCACCCAGCGTGACAAATGCACACCAACGTATTCACGCACGTGCTGCTCTCAATTTTCCTCTATAAATACGAGGCAAATAGGGCAGGCGGCGTGTTTAACATTACCTTCGGTGGATAGAGCAAACGTCTGTCGCTGGAATGAACAGCATCATCGTATTCTCGTTCTTGGTGTGGTATCGGTAGATATACAATTTTGGAATAAATTATAATGAGGTGTTAAAGAGTAAATTTATTATTTAAACTAGCTTTCCTAAAAAATATAAATGTAAAATATTGAATTAGTTAATTTAGCATAAATCGTTAATCTAGAACGTTAAAAACTATTTATCTCTCTCCT
>NW_022146100.1:3690132-3781742 GCF_002938485.1 Sitophilus oryzae | reverse complement strand
GTGTAATGAGTTAAATTAGACCTTGCTATTGCTTCCTGGGGAATAATAATTATCATAAAATACTAACCAGAGTAAATAGTCAAACTGAATTATGTGAATTTTTCTCTGTTGTACCTACGATTCATTTGTATTGTTAATAACAATAGAAGCGTTAAATTGACATAAATTAGTGAAAAATATATTTCATTATTTATTATACAATATTATAATGTTAAGTTTAAAGTTCAACTTCAAAATAATGTCATTTTAACAGAACTTCAACGATTTTTAATGGACGTTCCCGCTAAAAAAATAAAGTGTTCTTGAATAGTTGTATTTAGATATTTAAAATAGTTTTTTCTTTGTTCTTTGTGTCTTTTTTTGCTTTAGAGAACTATGAAATTTGTAAGTTATTGTCTTATACTACAAGTATAGTATATACTACAGCTGGCATTTATGCGGTTTTTTTATACTCTAAATAATACGATATTTTGATTTTTAAGATCCTTGTTTCAGTGGCACAAAACTAACTATTATTTCAATTTAATTATTTGATGAATAATTTAACTGTAGGTTAGTATACTTATTTATTAATTTTCTATTTTAAACGTAATCGAAAAATATTTATATTTGCTGGAAAATTATTTATTGTCTGAAAACGCGAAATATAAATTTAAACAATAGCATTTAACATTCGCTCTAGCAGGGAACGAAAATTAATATTTTATCTATTTGTATTTTAATAATTGTTTGTTGCATTGTAATTAAAATATACCATCTCGTATATAGAGAAATTTTAGATTGTTTAAAACAATGATTTTTCATAATTATTTTTTTTTCGCCACTGTAGTTAGGAAAGGACTGTAAGATTCCTTAATGGCCAATAAATAACAATACTGAGATTTTAATAGCTTCGAGACCCTGCGTAGCAGTACACTGTTTGACAGAAAACTTTTCGCACTAAATAAAATATTATATAATTATGTTATAAATTACGACATTAAGTTAAAACCCATTTGTTTTGGAAATACTACAGCTTTATTACGGTGTAGAAAACGGTAATAGGATTTTTACTGTCGTTTGTAGAAAAAAATATTTATACTGTATGAATGAAGAATGAGTGGAAGGGGATTAATCACTAAGACCTTAAAGATCTATCGTGGCCCCCTTTGTTGAGTTATAACTCGTCGTACAGTCTATAACTCATCATACATGGGGATCTTAGTAGGGAGAGGAGAATACAATGATAACTCGATATAATAGAACTTCATAAGACTGTTAGTACCAATCAAATTACTAGCGAAACTTAACGATGTTATTAGCGCTACACCAAGATTTTTTCTATTGTCTCTATACTAATTAATGAGTGGACTGTGCATCGTCAGAACTATGTCGTTCCAGAAATACAAATGCCACTCTACGCTCTTTTTTTAGATTGTCGTTTCGCCGTGTGTACTACATTATTTATAAACTTTTTAAATTTAGCCTATAGCATCAAACCTAGAAACTAGACAAAGCAAGATGGAAAAAAAAGATACCGGTCTCTGTTTTAACCGAAAATTGCTTCTGGGATGTCTTATATTTTTGGCAACGACTGAAATTTCTAAGGTTAAGTGGATCTCGCTGGAAAAGTTTTTCGAAATAAAGTTTGAGCATGGATTCTGGAGCTCCGGGATATATTTTAACGCTTTTCGAATTGCGTTAAGCGATTTTTTTTTCGTTGTTTACAGTACGTAGTCAACCTCCGATTGTTTGATCGGGTTAAAATGCACAATGTGATATCTGTTCTTCCTAAATCTATGGTCGCACTGCAAGCACACCAATGGACTGACGCACAAAAACGAATCAATCAAAGAAACGCGATATAGTATCGTCTTTGTCAATCACGCTAACATTTTAGAATATGTTATCTATTAATAAAACTCGCTAGGGTGTTCCATTAGAAAACTTTGATGACAACTTTGATGTGTAACTATTTTTGGGGACACCCTGTATAATTCTATATATTTTTATAAAATGCTTTCAGTTAACCTACATATGCTGCCAAAATTTCACTTCCATATAAATTACCGTTCTCCTTGGAGCTTTCGCGGCGTATAAAAGGCGCCACCCTGTACAGCCGAAACCCTCTATTATTGCACCACCCTGTATAAAATTTTGTCTAGACCGATTAATTTGTATTAGAACTATTTTAAAAACTATATAAACAAAACTATATACGATTTATAATTAACTATTGTATTGTTCAATCTCATTAACGAAAAATGCCATCATTTAACTCTAAAATAGATTAAAGTTTAGCAAGAACAATATGGAGATTGATAATGTAACTGGTGCGACTCCTGAACTGTTCGTATTGCAATTAATTCTGAACGTGAATTGGCTAACAATACCGTACGTCATGACACATTTAACTCATTATTTATAAATCTTTCAACAGCTGACAGAGAGAATGATTTTAATGGAGGCTAACCGTGATACCAACCGCAAAAATTTATTTGAATTGATTGCACGTAATTGATTCTAAATCTTATTGTTCTTAATATTAAGCAAATATCATGTGATCCAATAAAAAATTAAGTGGTTGTTGAATGTAATAACATTCAATAACTTAACTTTCCCGGATATTCAACTCTCCCGAAACAACGTTTTATAGCTTCATGGTTTTTCATACTAATTTGATCAAAAGTAAAAATGGATTCAAGCAGTTCATGCCGGTTGTTTACAATATTCTCCGATGATGGCAGCACCGGCGGAAAATGTACCAAACCTATGGTTATTTTCCGCCGGTGCTGCCATCATCCGAGAATATCGTAACCGGCATATACAAATACACAGGTTTAACACAGGATCTGGCAAACACACTGAAAAAAAGGATCTCTCAGTCGAAATTAATATGACTTTGACCCAAAAGATTGGCGCTTTTCAATAGGGCCAAGAACGACGTTTCTTTGCCCAAAGCATTAACTATCTTTTCATAAGCTTTAAAAAGTTACTTTAGAGAATAGAAGAATCTATAAGTCCAAAGTATTTCACTCTTGACCCAAAATGAATATGCAAAGAAGTTCTTGCTACAAGAACAATAGTTTCTTTGATTCATGCAAAAATTCTTGATTAAAAAGGGACATTTCTTGATTAAAGAGACACTTTTCTTAAACCAATAGCGAATACTATTGACCCAACTAAAATTTATTTTGATCTAAGAGAAGTATATATTAGTATATATACAGGCATATTACGAGGTATATTATTTTCCGATAAATTTAGGTTTTCCTGGTCTGTAGGAAGTATTTCTGCTTCTTCACTCCTTGGTATTTTTTGGGGTGGTTCATCACTCTACAAATTACAAAAAAATGTTACATCACGATTAATCAAAGTAAAGCAAATAAATTATTAAAATTATAAACTTTGGTCACATTTTGAATTTTTTAATACATACGACGACTTCGAAATTCTAAAATTTTTGTAATTACTTGCATAAAAAAATCGATACCTATATTCTTATTCTATCTATAGTCACGCATGCATTATCTAAATAGGTGCATTAGGTAAATGTCTCTTACCTTCAAATATAGAAAATAAATGCTCTAATTTCCATTTTTTCAGAAACTCCTTTAAACAATCCATATATCCTAAAATTTGTCCATAAAAAATGAAAAATGCATGTTAATAACGATCACTAATTTGCTATACGATATGCGTTTAAAAAGCAAATTATGCAGAATTCCAAACAACAAAACCCGTGCGTACTATGATGTGCGACCTATGAAATGCGACGTACAACTGAACGGACTGCCATGCCATGCCGACTGATTGTATATACCGTCCTTCGTCATCGTCTTTGCATGTCGTTATTATTTTTCATCAAAAGAGTATTTAGGTATTGGAAAAATGGCCATGTTTCTTGAATGAAGTACTTCCTAGCGTATTTTTCTTATTATCTTAAAACAAAGTAACTTGCACTTGGTTGAATGAAAATAGATTCAAGAGAAATTTTCGAATTTTTCAAGAGAACCAGTTTTTTTGAGTTAAGAGAGTTTTTTTTCAGGCAAAATATTTTTTTTTCAAGAACGATGACGACTTTAGTTTAAGTCTATCTTTTTTATCAGTGCATTGAAGCTCCTATACTATATTTATTACTTGGCAAAAAAAAAGTTTTTTTTAATTTCACTCAAAATGAGTTACTTGGGTCATAAATGAACTAAATATAAAATATTTTCATGGTGTCTGCCTGTCTGTCTGTCCGTCTGTCTGTAACACGATAACTCAAAAACCGCTAAACCGATTTTAACCAAATTTGGCACAAAAATACTGTTGCACCCGAGAATCTGGCCATTAGTTTTTGATGGGGGTGGGGGGTTAGTAAGGGGATATGGGAGGGGGTTAAAAATTTTAAAAAATCGTAACTCCAAAATTACAGTAGCTAGCGAAACGCGGCTTTCAATTTAAGATTAGGAATAATATTTGCAACAAAATTTGTAATAACATCAAAATCAGTCAAAGTCGCAGTTTTTGAGATAAAAAAAAATTGGAAAAATTCCTTTACTTTGAAACTAAAAGAACTGCCTACCAACCTTTTATTAACATATTAAGTATACAGAGTGGGCCACTGAAAACTTACAATGGCTATAATTTTTAAACCAAAAGAGATATCAAAAAAATAAAAAATACCGTTTCTATAATATCGAGGGGGAATACATATGACGTATTTTTTTTAACAACCCTGACCTACCCCTTAGGCGGCACCCCTACTCACTTGAAAATCTTAAATAGCAACACCCCACTTGTGGCGCCTTTTTGGAAAGCCCATGAAAAATGCTAAACGATGATCATCAAGTTTTTAGGGTGAAATTGAAAAACTACCCCTTACACGAAAAATTAGGTGGACATTAATGAAAAAAGTGATGTTTCAATATAAGTTACAAATTGCGACCCAAAATTTTCAAACCACCCCGACCTACCCCTAGGTGTCACCCCTTATCATCTATTTTTTACTTTCATCAAATAGGAGTGCATTTTCAATACTCTTCTGAGAGATGTTCGAGGTATACCTGTGATTGATGCCAAATAGCGTGTTGATGCTTCTGGATTGACCGATACCTGACCAATAACTTCCATCTGCATTTCTTCATTCAGTAGGTACCCTGGGCCCTGTCCTTCTTTTATTTTTGACCGATCCAGTTTCTGGAAACTTTAGAATCAAATCTCTAATATAAATGTAACATAACCGTTTCCAAATAGCACATACCTTCAGCACCATAAAGAAAAACTATTTGAATTCTTTCTTCCACAGTATAAACCATTTTTCTTTCAAATAAGCGAATCAAATAAAGGTTTAAAATACCACCAAATTTGCAAACGATTGAAACTCGATAGAAGACAGTGCAAAAACGCAAAGATTTTTTAAGAAAACGTTTTAAGATTCCTGTTTGTTAAAAGTAAAAAAATAGATGATCGAAATTAGGCTGAACGATTAGTAAAACATCTTTGTGTTGCCTTTTTTATTATCTACATTTTTTATTTTTAGCTTCAAAGTTGCAATGGTTTCAAAATGGCATTGATGAGATTAGAAGTCAGGGGGTGGCACCTAGGGGTGGGTCGGGGTGGTTTGAAAAATACCTCATTTGACTAATTTAGCTGGGTCTCAAAATCACTTTTTTCATTAATGTCCACCTAATTTTTCGTGTAAGGGGTAGTTTTTCAATTTCACCCTAAAAACTTTATGATTTTTTAATGGGCTTTCCAAAAAGGCGCCATAAATGGGGTGTTGCCATTTAAGATTTTCAAGTGAGTAGGCGTGCCGCCTAAGGGGTAGGTCGGGGTGGTTCAAAAAATACGTCATATACAGGGTTGTTCACCACATACGACACGGAGTATTGTGGCTAAACGATGATATTTTTACAAATTGTAAGTTTGGGGTTCGTTGAAGGACTATTAGAGCTACAATTTAAAAATATTTTTACAAGATACAGAGTGTCCCAAATAAATAAAAAATATCAAAGTTGTATTTCTTTAAATAGAACACTCTGTATATTATTACATTTTTAGTTTCTACGATTAAAATAAAGGTAAATTTGATTAAGGTTTATTATACTTAAACCTTACCGTTTTTGAAATATTTTCAATTTTGTGAAATTGCAGTAAAAATTTTAAAGCTTCATTTCTCCAAGGGTATCAATGTTTTTAATACTAAATATTTAATGAAGTTTATTTATTGATCAGTTATTGTGTTGCAATAATAAAAATAATACTACCTTATACAGAGTGTCTAAAAATTTATTTTAAATAATTATTAGCTTCAAACGGCAATAACTTCTTTAATTTAAATGGAATGCTCTGTATATTTTAGGAGAATCAGATGCACAATTAAATTGTCTATCAAATTGTATTATACCATTTTTTACCTATCCCTTCAAGTTTTCGTAGAAAATGCATTTTCTTATAATTTAGACCTCATTTATCAATATATCCATGGAATATTGACATTTTAGATTGTTTTTAAAGCAACAAATGTATAAAATATACAGACTAGTAATATTATCGTTTTTAGCAAAACGATAATATTACTAGCCCATTTGTATGCAAAAAGAAAACTATTTACATTATTTCCGCCCATATACTAATTAATTACATACTTAATTGTGTTCGTTAATAAATTATTATAAATAAATGTGGATTTGAGTCAGAAATCAATATAATAATAAGTTATCAAATTAAAGTTTCTGTTGTTATAAATAAGCATTTATTAAAAAATGAAATATCATTTTTAAGGTGTTACTTTTTATCACACTGTCTAATGCCCATACAAAATTCAGTTTTTTAGTATTTGGAGCAATTATTATTAATCAACGCAGTCAGTTAATGTAGTTTGAATACTGGAATCATATTAATTGATCCTCTTTAACAAATATTTAAACAGTTTTTTTTTATTTTTTAATGAAATAAACGAATTATATCGACAATATTAGTATCTGTACTCTTTAAAAATTTGGGACATCTTTAAAAATAATCTAAAATGTCAATAGTCCATGGGTATATTGATAAATAAGTTCTAAATTACAAGAAAATGCATTTTCTACGGAAACTTAAAGAGATAGGTAAAAAATGGTATAATGTAATTTGATAGACAATTAAATTGTGCATCTGATTCTCGTAAAATATACAGGGTGTTCCATTTAAATTAAACAAGTTATTGCCGTTTGAAGCTAATAATTATTTAAAATAAATTTTTAGACACTCTGTATAAGGTAGTATTATTTTTATTATTGCAACACAATAACTGATCAGTAAATAAACTTCAGTAAATATTTAGTATTAAAAACTTTGATACCCTTTGGAGAAATGAAGCCTTAAAATTTTTACTGCAATTTCACAAAATTGAAAATATTTCAAAAACGGTAAGGTTTAAGTATAATAAACCTTAATCAAATTTACCTTTATTTTAATCGTAGAAACTAAAAATGTAATAATATACAGGGTGTTCCATTTAAAAAAATACAACTTTGATATTTTTTACTTATTTGGGACACTCTGTATCTTGTAAAATTATTTTTAAATTGTACCTCTAATAGTCCTTCATCGAACCCAAAACTTACAATTTGTAAAAATCTCGTCGTTTAGCTACAATACTCCGTGTCGTTTTTATTTTTTTGATATCTTTTTTGGTTTAAGAATTATAGCCATTGTAAGTTTTCAATGGCCCACCCTGTACAACGCATGTAGGCGGCTATACGTGCCTCCCGGCGCGGCGCCAATTTTTTTTGTCTAAATCTAATAATGAAAACTAAATAAACGTACAATAAAATTAATAGAAACTCGCTTTAATTTTTTTTTCGAGCCATAGAGATATGGGACCAGTAATGGAAAAAATCAAGCTTTACCAATTTGTTAGAGCGCGAGACTAATTTTTGAAAAATTGCAAAACGCGAACGGCCATCGGAATTTGATCCTGTGAAAAGCGCCAGTCGGCTATAGATACGTCGGCCTCATATTTAAAAGGCCCATTGAACGGTTCATATCGGTGCACTTTTAAATAGCGATTTTATTGGAAAATGGACCTTAGTTAGATTGGGCTTTTAGTCCAAACGCCCGAATTAGGCCTATCCTAATAAATAACGTACACAGAGGGTCGAAAACTAAAATTCAGCGGATTCATCTCTTCAAAAATGTGCTATGCCACTGAAAAAAATATAAGTAATTTTACAAAAAAAAATTATTGAAGTATTTTTAATAAGAAACTAGTAAAAATAAGATACTTTTGCATAGTTTCACAAAAAAATTAATTTTGCAAAACAGTTTAATAATATTAAATAATGCTACACAGCAAAATAAAACACTAAATCACCACAATACACCAAGACACTTTTACTTTTACACTGGACGCGCGTTTCTCTAACCATGTTAGCATCATCAGCAGATGATTATAAACTGTTGTAAATTGTGATGATGTAAACACAGTTTATAATCATCTGCTGATGGCTGTGCTAAAAACACTAATTTTTAATCAAGGAGCCTTGGAAAAATAGATTTGATCGTCCAATGTTTTTAGTGTCTTGTCCTGACCGGTTAAAAGATGCCCAAATCGTATTTTTCAAATCATATCTCAATTTTTTCAAATGGAACGAGAGTGGCTCATTAGCATATTTGGAAAAAGCATTTTTTTTACGAATAATTTGATACCACATACTTGGTACTTAGAGTCAAATTGTCGTTATGAACCGCATGTTACAATTTCAAATAAACCATATGCCAAAATGTCAAAAGTTGACATATGATATGTCATTCGATTCAGAGTGTCATTTTCTATCGAATAAAGTAAAAAAATACCGAGGGTGCCATTTAAAAAGCAAAAGGTGTAGTCATTTCCGGTGAAACCGGAAGTGACCGAAAACAATTGAATATGTCA
Source organism: Sitophilus oryzae (assembly GCF_002938485.1). Lineage (NCBI taxonomy): Eukaryota > Metazoa > Arthropoda > Insecta > Coleoptera > Curculionidae > Sitophilus > Sitophilus oryzae. The sequence goes on along the minus strand of NW_022146100.1, from coordinate 3,772,858 downwards.
ATCAATCCCAATTTATGTCATATACTAACATACCAAATATCGTTGTTTTATCTGAAAAAATAAAAATGTTATAGGGGTGAGACACTTTTGAGACACACCCGGTATATCAACATACCTCTAAGTATTATTTATACTTTCAGACTATGTGTATATTAAATATTATAATTATAAACATGTGTGTGTTTTATTTAATTTATTAATAATTTACTAACGCTTTGTGAATTTACAAAAGTAATTGTAAATTCACTATAATAAAATGTTTTAACTTGTTGTTACTCTATAGTAATAGTTGGCGATTTTAAAAGATAAATTTATGGCTGTAAATTTGCTATTTTTCAGCGATTTTTACAAAAAATAACTATATTGTTTTGCAAATTTTCATACAGTGCAAGTGGCAAAATACCCATAGGATATTTTTAAAGAAAATTCTACGTTTGACGTAGAAAAAGTAATTGTGTGTTTTAACCTTAAGTTCCCTAAAATAATCTTAATCTTGAATAATTTTCAATAAACCCTGAATTCAAACCTTTGTAAATAAGTTTTTGCTTTTTTTACTAGTTACTTGCAGAGAATAGTCCACTGTGCGTGGTCCACGTAGGTATATTTTTTTTTAATTTTTATACCGTTCATCGGCCATTTTCAATACCGTCCGTCCGATAGATGGTTTATAGAGATGAGAGATGGAAATTGGAGAAATATAAGGATTTATTAAACCATTTTCGTTTTATCATTGCATGTAAATTTGGACAGGTATAGATTTTGATTTTGAAAATCCGTTAAATATAATGTGTTTGTGCCATTTCCAAATGAATCGATTTTGCGGTAGATAATTCAAAAATATAAAACGCACGGTATTAAAATTGGAATTTAACGACAAATGGCTCATTTGCCAAAGTTATCGAATTGGCTATTTCGCAGGAAAATGAGCGTGAAAAATTCGAAATTATTTTCTATCGTGTAATGAACATGCATTTCGTTGCCCACTAAAGTTTTAGGCAGTGTTGCCAGAAATTTTCGAGCCGAATTTCTTCAACGAAGCCTTAAAAAAAACCTTCATACACTTTCAAATTCACAATAAAATCAGATCTTGTAAAAAATCACAAAGTTTCGTGTATGTTGAGGAGAACATTTTTAAAAACTTATTTGTGGTAATTTTTTTAACACCGATATATTTAAATAAACTTTCTATTCAAAAAATAACGCGATCAGAAATGCTGTATGATAGACACTAGCCAGCAGTATTATAAAGTATGTTAGAAAAAAATTATTGCTTACAATGACTTCTTGAACCAAGAATTCCGTGATCATCTTGACTTATATACTTTATTTCTTTTCTACATCAAGAACTTTTGGTTTAGTTATGGTATGTGTGTAATAAGACGTGTTGAAATATAAAAATATATCTATTAGTTTTTTGTTAAATGTTAAAATCTTTAGAAGGGCGGACTTTTTGACAGCAACATTGCTTTATGCTGAGGCGTCCTTAATTAAACACCGTTAAAGGGAAAAAATAGATGTAGACAAAGCAATAAATACTCCATCTACATATTTTAACAATTTTGATTGTGCAAAACTTCCAGAAACCTTCTAGTTCAGTCATTGGGGATTTTTGCTTGGAAAAAAGTCCGGAAGTTTTGCAACTTGGCAGGTTTATAGATTTTGGGATCCCTAACTAAAATCCATAATAAGCACATTTCCAGACTTGCCGCCGGCGCCGCCATCTTGCCAAGATGGCGCCCAAAAGAATAAAGACTAAGGAAGGAGCATATCAAAATCTTAGGTACACCGCGATGGGCCTCAAACATAGCCGACTTAAATTCCGGTTTATCAGTGTCGTTCTAATTTTATTTAAAAATGTAAAACTATGATGTAGGGTAGACGAGGGGTAGACTCAATAATTTGTTGTTTTATTTTACGTTGTGAATAAATGTTGGTAGTTATTAAAATTGTTATAAAAATATATAATTCTAATAAAAATGGAAATAAGTTATAATAAGTATTTTATTAGCACAAACATCCGATACGCCACTGAAGCAGGTAAGTCAAATTAACGTATCTAAATTCTTTGACATCTAATCTTTGACAAGTAATAAATAAAAGCTAAAATGCAAGAAAAATATATAATTTAGTTAATTTAAGTGAATTTCGTAAATGATCGGTTTACTACAAGTATGTATTGTTACGTTTTTTCGTCGGTTCCGTGTGGATAGAAAGTCACAATTTATTTAAACACTATTTATTTAACACTAATGAACAAAAATAATAACGATAAAAGACTTATAGAACTATTTACAAACGATTTATAACTAAGAATTTATTTTGTTTTAGCGCGTCAACTGTACATTTATAACTGCCCCCTGTAGGCTACGGCCGCCGGCTTTTATACCGGCAGGTAAAGAACTCTAAAATTGTCCATAGATCGTTAGGTGCGTAGAGAAGGTTTTCGAATTTTCTCGTATGTACTCGTCCATTCCAGTGGGACTCGATTCTTCTCGAACGAATGAATCATTGGGGTGTCTATGCGATGTTAAGGTCATCCGAGGCGGGCCATATTGTGAGGTTAGTTCGAGTCCACACCGGCCCACAACACTGCCCCTTCTTGGGAGTACATGCTCGTCCCGAGATGTATACGGTGAATAAAGGTATTTGCAAAGCTGGCCCCTGGTACATTGCGAAGTCTGGTAGAAATAGCAGTCTACAGTTTTCTCTCCCGATCTCAGCTTTGGGTTGTAGCAGCAAACAAGGATCTCGATTCCCGTAAATCTGAACAAGGCTTCAATCATGTTCCGGATTGCACGCCAACTCAAACCATCGAGTCCACACGCCAGCTTCGGAATGACTAATCGTGCAATGTTGTTTAGCAGGGCTTCTCTCAGTTCAATGAGGGTCTTCCATAGATTGAGATAAGTCAGCTTACTCGGGGACCATTCCTTGGTGACCAGGTAGAAGATGTGCCTTGCTTGACCATGTGCATTGTCGGTTAGCCTCAAGACACTTCCAACCTCTGGATCCTGTCGGCGTAGTTCTCCGACACGCCAAACTTCTCATTGAACGTCGCGGCGATTCCTCTGGACATCCGCAAATCTCGAGCCACACGATGAGCGAGCGAATAATCAGGAGGCACGGAAAAGAGTTAGTCTCGTTAATCTTCTTTGGTTACACCATAGAGAGCCTTCTCACTGCTGTTGTATCGGGCCATGAAATCGTCAAAGGACATCTCCGAATCAGGGGATCAAAGCTGCAGGTTCTCACAGTCCCAGCACGATCTTCTATTTCGCCTTGGTAGGGGATCAAACGGTTGAAATGGACTACCCTCGGTTTTCCTTTTGGCATTTTCCTGATACGGTATACGACGTCATTAATTCTATCCATGACTTCGTATGGCCCTTCCCACGAGGATTGTAGCTTCGGAGATAACCCACGACGTCTCTGCGGGTTATATAGCCACACCAACTTCCCTGGTTGGTATCCTCCATGCTAAGCTTGAATGTCGTAGTGGTCCTTCATTCGGTCACTGGCACTTTGAATATTTAGGCGGACTCTGATGAATGTCGTCCATCCTTTGACGTGGTGTGTGGACATAATCTTCTCCGGCGACTTCTTCTCCCGGTCGGCAACCAAATTCCAGATCACAGGGTAGGCGCACTTCCCGTCCATAACGATGCTGGCTGGAGTTTGCCCTGAAGATTCTTGGACGGATGAACGGTAGGCCAACAGGAACAGGTGAAGGCATTTGTCCCAGTCTCTTTGGTGGTCAGAGATTACTTTGGCCAGATAACGGTTGATAGTTCTATTCATGCGTTCAACCATCCCATCGGATTGTGGATGTAGAGCAGTCGTCCTGGTCTTGCGGATGTTCAGGACTTCACAGACGCCTTGGAACAGATTGGACTCGAAGTTTCTTCCCTGATCTGAATGCAGCTCCATGGGAACACCAAACCTGCAGATCCATTCCTTAACAAGAGCATCAGCAATCGTGGACGCTTCTTGATTTGGCAACGCGTAGGCCTCGACCCATTTGCTGAAGTAATCCATTACTACCACAATGTATTTGTTGCCATCGTTCGTCTCCGGGAAAGGACCAGCCACGTCGATCGCTATTCGTTCGAAGGGACTACCAACATTGTACTGGCGCATAGGGCTTTACCACGCTTTTGTGGCCCATTAATGGCTGCGCAAATGTCACATTTCTTACACCAGGCCCTCACATCTTCTTTGCAGTTCACCCAGTAGAACCGTTCACGCACCTTGCCAAGTGTCTTGGTAACACCAAGATGTCGTCCGCTGGTTCCATTGTGAACTTCCTCCAAGACTTCTGGACCCTCTTCTTTGGAATGACGATCTGCCTTCTCTCTTCTTGTCCTCCGGTCTCTCGATCACACGGCGAAGTAGTCCGGTATCTATTACCAAGGAATTCCACGGGGCCCAGTACGACTTTACGTTCGGCGAATATCTGCAAACTTCTTCCCACGTTGGTCGTTGGCCTGTGTTTTTCCAGTTAATCACCAAGCCTAACTCTGGATCACTGATTTGGTCATTTGCAAGATCTTCGGTTTGCCAACTATCACCAACCACAGTCGTCCTTAAGACTTTCACTTCTTTCTCTTCTTTGCAACGATTTCCCATCTGTCCGCAATTCCAACAGCGAATCGGTCCCCCCTTCTTACTCATATACTGATCCAGTACTTTCCGCACAATCCTTTCCACTTTGGAATCGTCGGAACTCTCCTCAACAACCCGTACAAATCCTAGAGACCTAGAGCATTCTTTCGCGGCCTCAAATTCCAGGGCACGTGCTAGGGCATCTCCCAAATGCGTTGGATGAGCTAAAATAGTGTTTGCCTTGTCTCGTTGTCACATAAACCATCAATAAAAGCCTGTACTTTTTTTTTTTTTTAAGCGCTCCATAACATTTTTGGGCATAGCAGGGTACGCAAGGCGAGGCTACGTCGGCTTCAAACTCCTGCAGAGACTCATTGACTGACTTTTGAATGCGATTTTTAGCTGGGAATGATAGACATGTTCCAAATGAGCTTGGCCGTACCTCATTTCTAAATGTCGTACCAATTGCTGATAATCTCCCTGTTCCGATGGTGATAATGTCTGCAGGATATCAGTCACATCTCCTCGCAGTGCGACAGTCAAGCGGTAGCCTTTTCAGCGATTGTCCATCCGTTCGCTCTCGCAGCGGCCTCAAACTGGCAAAATAATTGGCCCAAGCGGTTTTTCCGTCAAACCGTGGAGGCTTAATAACTGACTTTGAGATATACTTATTTTCGACTAATTTCGGTGCCTCCGATGTTTCTTTACATTTTGGTGAATTGGCTTTTTCTATTTCTTGTTTTAAAATTTCGTTTTTTATTTACATCGTCTTCAATTTGTGTTATTTTGTCTTGTAGTTCCGTAGAATTCTCTATAATTTCTGTTATCTTTTTCTTCTAAATTAATTATAACAAAATAATAACGATAAAGACTTATAGAACTATTTACAAACGATTTATAACTAAAATTTATTTTGAATTTTAGCGCGTCAACTGTATATTTATAACTGCCCCTGTAGGCCACGGCCGCCGGCTTTATACCGGCAGGTAAAGAACTCTAAAATTGTCCATAGATCGTTAGGTGCGTAGAGAAGGTTTTCAAATGTTCTCGTATGTACTCGCCCATTCCAGTGGGACTCGATTCTTCTCGAACGAATGAATCATTGCGGTGTCTATGCGATGTTAAGGTCATCCGAGGCGGGCCATATTGTGAGGTTGGGTCGAGTCCACACCGGCCCGCAACGGTATTATATAGTCACTTACTAGCGAAAATTTGTTCCATTATTTCACTCAATTTTTTGCCGAGATCTACCGCACGCTACACAACCAACTATTTTAGGGCCTTTTTCGATAAATCGCGATAGTGTCACTGTTAATTTAAGTTCTGCCACAATTTCCATCTAGATTTACTACCTTTATACAACTATCAGTAGTAGAATAAATAATAAATAACATAAATAAGCTCCGTAAAGACTGAGAAATCCACAAAATTTCAAAATCAAATTCAAATGTGTCAAATGAATCGTCAAAACAGAACTGTCAAAGAATCCCCACCCTAGAGAGCTTTTATGGTGACATTTCCGCCCACCATGCATAAATCGTAGCATTAGCCTTCCTTCCTTGAAATCTTCTTATTCAAAGGTATTTTGTGAATATCTCGAAAACTATATGTTTTCGCGAAAAATTTGGCCAGAGAACAAAATTAAAGAGAAATAAAAAAAAAATTTCCTATAAAAAGGCTTTATGAAAAATTTTTCCCTTCGGGAGTCAACCGTTTAGGCAGAAAATCCTGGAAATTTTACAATTTTGCGTAAAATATGATATATTATGTATATTCGACTTTCAAATCAAAATGTCGATTAGGGTTCACTAAAACTGGTTTTAGTTTAGTTTCTTCAATTTTGTCATAAAACAGTGGCGTATACTTAATTCGCTCATTAATTTATAATAAGTAATTTTAGTGTGAATGTGTGCTTGTTTCCACACCACCCAAGAGGTAAAGTATATGGCGCGTTTATTTTAACGTGGTCTCCCCGGAGGTTTACTCCACTAGATAAATTAAAAACTTTAATTTATCTGCACAAGCCCGACGGATCCGGCTCATTGATGTCAAAGTTGATCGTGTCTGCTGTTCTGGGCTCATCAGGGTGGTCTCTCAATACGTCCATCTTCAGTCTTCCAGCCGCCAGAGGGATATCTACAGGCAAGTCAACTCCTCTTCATCGGATTCATTGAGTGACACTTCAGTGACGTTGTCAGAATTTCCCATTGCAGTATGCACAAATCATTGAACACTTTAATCCTGCATTTCTGCATCCGCAGGCACCACAGTTGTTCATTTTGCATTTACAGGATAAAAATGCCAACAGGGACTTTGGAGCTGGATCTTTCAACGTTGTAACTGCAAGTTCGTATTGAATGCTGTCCCACACCCCGTGTTAATTCTTCATAAATTAATGAGCGAATTAATTAATGATACGCCTCTGTTTCATGACAAAATTGAAACCAAGTGAACCCTAATCGACATTTGATTTCGGAAAAACGACTATACATAATATATCATATTTTACGCAAAATTATCAAATTTCAGGGATTTTGTGCCTAAACGGTTGACTTTTAGCGAAAACTGCACATAAATTATTCTCTTAGTGCTCACTCAAACCGCCCAGCATAATTCGAGATAATCCTAAATATCGATTATAACATTTTAGATTTTTAGTTAGGGACCCCAAAACCTATAAACCTGCAAAGTTTCAAAACTTCCGGACATTTTTCCCAGCAGGCCCCTTTTTTGATCCCCAATGACTGAACTATTCATATTATCTTCTTTTTGGACAAAAATCCTTAAGCCCTTCAATCGACTAAATCTGACTGTAAAATCCTTCATATTGAAGAAATTCCTTCAATTCTAGCGACACTAATTATTATAGATGACATTTTACAGGGTAGCGCCTCCCATACAACGCGGAGGCTCCTAGATTTTTTCGAATGCAAAAGATCTACTGACACTAAATCATTAAAATAAAAATATATAGGAAAATCTTGGTTTGAGGGGTAGGCAAGCTTAATAGTATTTGGAAAAGACGTAAATTCCCCATTGAATACCGGAATAATATACAGGGTGTACCATTTAAAATAAAAGAATAACATGCTTTTAAAGCTGACGAATGTTCAATATTAATTTTGTCTCACCCTGTATAACTTTTTGGATCAAGTTTTCATTTGATTTAAAGTACAATAGTTATTTTAACTACAATTTAGGCTATACCGGGTAAATAACAATTTAGGTAGATTTTATTGTAATTTAAAATTTGTTGTTCATTTTTAGAAAATGTTAAATATGTCAAAAACCTTACATTTTAGTCATATATGAAACTCACCCTTATTTTTCTCCTAGAATCCGAAAATCAATAAATGTATATCGTTTTAGATGCATTAGAAAAACACAAGTTTAATGTGTATTTTTTGGGGACACCCTGTAGAACTCTGTATTTTAAAATGCTCTAAATTAACCTACCTATGCTCACAACTCTCGTTCTCCTTCTCTGCGTCAAAGTCTTGAAAAAATCCTGGATATTTAGAAATCTAAAAAAATAAAAAAGTATGTAAAATTTTCAGTTTGAAGTAAAATATCTTTCCTGACAATCCGATGCAAAAGAAACTAAATAAAAATGTCATACCCGGATTAAATTACGTTGAAGCCAAGAATTTGTGCCGTACGTGTGCGGCTTTCTTCAGCCAAATTACACTTTTTCATCTGATTACGAAGACTGTGTATTCGACTTGACTTTTGCATCTCATGAAAAGATTTACATGCGATATAGAAAAAATTTACGTTAAACATAACGAGTCGAACGGGAAAATATCGCGGAAAATATTCAGCATTTTCCATTTACAACGATGGAGTAAATAAAAATAGAACTTATTTCGTACGTCCTTGTTTGGTGGATATCGATTTGGAATTGACTTTATGATAATTTTGACGAGTCAAGCCCTATTTATTTTCTAATGGCGTTAAGGTTATAAAATAAAAAGAAATCCAAATGTTCAATTTTTTTCGCTAGAGATTCACAGACGCGTTTCTGAGGTCGAAAATTTTATTTAAATATTATTTTTTTTTCGAAACTCGAAGGTATAATAACGGGTATCATACCAACCATAAATGAGTAGGTATGTCATATAAAAATGTTTTGAATTTTTACTAGAATCGACAGTTGATAAAAAAAGGGACTAGATTTAAGTTTCCCTTTGATCCAGTCTATACAGGCCCGGCAATGGATCTCTAGGCATAGGAATTACATGCATTGGAATGAAACGCTTATAAAAAGTCTATGCTTAAACAGAGATGACAACAACTTCCCCGTTTCCACTTCCACTACGACTGTCTACTTAGACAAACTCAATGAATAACAAATTTTGGAAATTCCGCCACCTCCCATCCACTCATGATACCCATCTCCCTGCCCTTTTTTTATCGCCATTATTTTTATTTCCCTTCCCGCGCCTGTGCACCTCGCTATTCCGACTCCCGTCAGTTCATCACAGTGTTGCCAGGTCTACCGGTTTCGTCTGTAAGCTACCGATCTACCGATTTAAAGAAAAATCTAACGATTTATTCAACTGCGTCTTTAGTTTTACAATAGAAGCACTTTTAAAAGCTGACTTATTTGACTAAAAATTAAGCGACTGCCGCGTTGGAATCTGTATAATCTGACTTTATTATTGTTTCATTAAATTTTGATAATAACACACATACAGGTCATCGTTCTGTCTAGTTGCAGAGTTACAGAGATATTCCTAAAATCCTTATTACTCCTTATTAGGCGCGGTATTGGCGACGTGCCCGAAGAGGTGATATCGTTTGAAAGATTTTTTATTTCATTCATCTACTAAAGTTGAACCCATATTTTCCCCCAAAAATGTAAACAAAAACAAAATTTAAGTTGAGAAACAACCTAAATTCGGACAAAATATTTTAGTGATTTTCCCGTCAAAAAATATATTAATATGAAGCGAGTTGAGAGTTGATACAGCTTTCCCATTGAAATTAATTTTAGATATCACTGATCAAAATTTGTACAAAGGTAAAAGTGACTGCTACACTAATTTGTGACTGCTATCCCTACTTGTTATAGTTTTTATATGTTTTTTTTATTAATATATTAATATTATTTAATTCAATATTTTTTTAATATCAAATAACATACCTAGCTATTTCTAATTCTTGTTATATTTATTATATATTTGTATTTTTATTTGAGTGGTCTATTATTACGACACATAGGAATGCTATTTTTGGACTTAAATATTATATTTCATTTCGTTTCTGTACTTTTAATTTTGTTGAAGATCTACCGAGAATTTTGTTCTCGTATGGAATTATAATCTAACAAACCCGGCAACCCTGTTCGGCTACTCCATTATAAAGTTTTTTCGGCCTAATTCCTTTGTCACAGCCGCGGCTTTGTCAAGCGCCGCCGCCGACCGACTGTCTCGGGGCGACTGCTAGGAAGATCGTACAGTATTGCCATTTCATAAAATTGCACTTGCTATTTTAGAATTGATTTCAAAGTTTTGCATGTTATTTTTCGTTTTAGAAAGAAGTTACGTGCCTAGAGAAAACATTCTTAAAATTGTTTCGTACTTTATTTAATATTTCATTAAATGAGCAAGATAATGGGATTAGAAGATTTAGGATTTTTACAAGCCAACATAATTTCGATTTAATTGAATGGCAACACTGTCCGTCCTGTTTCTATTTTTCGATTCTGTTCTATTAGTAGGCGGTAGCCCCCAAACAAGCGTCTTAAAGACCCGCCCGGCGCCCCCTCTCGCAGGGGCTCTCTCGTCGTATCACTTCTATGATCACTTCCCCTATACGATGGTAGGGAAAAGACACTTTATCCGTCTCTGTTGCACTGCAGTGTATTTTGCAGCCTTACCATCTTTTTTTATTGCATTGAAAACCTCCTATTGCTAATATTCCTTTGCCAGCAGTGTATACTATATCTTTGGATTTTCTACACGTGTGCAAAAACTACACTAAAACACTATATCTTATAGAAAATAAAATATTGTGCGTTGATTTTGAGGGATTTCATCTGAAAAATTATTAATTTGGAAGAAAACCGGCAACAAGCGGCAGAAAATAATAATATTGTAGTGCAGTCTACTGGTCGCAACGACCAGCCAACGGCCAGGTCGTTAGTGTGCGTTGTATCATTTGATTTAATGGTTTTAGAGGTAGCTGCGGCCTGGCCGGTGTGACCTGGTCGTCAGTGTGTTCGAGCCCTAAATTATGCATACTTGTACAAAAAGATTGTTCATGCATGCTTGTCAAGCTTGCAGTAGTGTGTGTAGCCACCTTTCGTCAAATTTTTAGAGTGGCGGAATTTTGTGCCGGGGAGTATAGTTTAATAACTACTAACATTTATTAACAACGTCAAAGAAAACCAACAAATATTGACTCTTCCCTGCATTATATTTTTACACATTTTAAATAAAGTTAGAACAGCACTGATAAAACGGAATGTAAGTCAGCTATCGAACTCCACCTGTCTGTTGATAGGCTCCTTCCCAAATCGTTTTATTCAAAGGGTAAAACACTGCGTTTTTACCCTTAAGACAATATTTGACGTCATCTGCGCTATATTCGCTAATACGACACGTGAAATAATTTTCAAACTTTTACTGATCTAATTAATGCAGGAAACGTGCCTGGGCATAGATGGCGCCCTGTGTAGTTGTAGGTCCCGTACGATATAGCACCGTACGTATAAAACCCAGAAAATGCGAAAGTTAATTCTAAATTTAACTTTGACTAAAAGAGTGTCAATGTAAAAAGGTCTCCCCAAATTTATCTTAAGTTCCAAGTTATAATTTAATATTTACTAATTTATAAATTAAATTCTAATAGTGTAAAACTTGGAAAATAAGTTCGTTTTAATAATGCTTTTATTATTCACTATTCTAATAAAGAATATGCATTCCTTCGGAAACCCTCTATTTATTTGTCTTGTAATGCTAAAACACTCTATTTGAAAGTCGATTAGAGAAAATAGTATGATTCATTGGCAAGCGATGTAAATATTTGTGATCAGGTAAAAATGTGATGTAAGACGAGGCTTAGCTTGCCGGCGCGCGGCAGGTCAGTCAGTAGTAGACGGGACCGCCGGGTGTAAAGTAGTGTTGTGTTGTGTTTTGTCACAGAGCTGACATTTGGAGGTTGCGAGTCTTATGACTAAGGTTGCGAGTCTTTTTGACTATAAACGTTGCATGTACTGTAAGGCAACGGGTCGTTTAACCATGAGAAGAAAACCTCTTGTGACGTCTTGCCTTCGAGGTTGGTCTTGAGAGTTTGAGGTCTCCTTTGTCTTCTCGATTGACACGATGCGGCGTTGGGGTCGTGAGGTACCCCAATTAGCCTATTCGATTGGGGTGCGAATCTGTTTAGCGGCAGATTTGCGTCCGGGGAAAGCCCCTATACTATTTCAGGTGACACTAGCTAGTTGTTGAAGATTATTAACCAATAGATCAATAGATCCGAATAATATTTGAATTAAATGGAAGATATGAAATGTTCAAAATAATATTCTGCATTTAAATTTCGCGTAAGAAATAATGGCCCGATAATATTGTGTCCGAATATCCCTGCCCAAACATTTACTTTCTGTGGATATTGCGTCCTTGTTTCGACAAACCTGTGCTGGTTTTTTTTGTTCCAATATCGATAATTTTGAACATTGGGTTCATTATTTAAGATAAACGTGCATTCGTCAGTGAAACATATGTTTTTTAAAAATTCCCTATTCGTGTTTGTTCTTTATATCATATCAAAACAAAACGCCTGCCGCCGTATTTCGTCCCCATCTCGTAGCTCTTGGTGCTTTTCATATTTGAAGGAATAGTATTTATGTCGTTTCAAAATTCGAAACGCTGTAGTGTGATCTATTCCTATTTCATCCTCAAGTTTCCTTGTGCTGATCTTTCCATCGTTCTCTTCCACGCACAATAAAACTTCCAAGTCGGTATCATTTCTTGCATCTTCTCTTTGTTCCTGCCTTGCTTCACATCTGCAGTTATTTATTAGGGTACCTTTGGTCTCAAATCTCTGGATATTCCTTGCGATTGTAGATTTTCCAGGTATCGGTCTATTCGGATACAGAGCAGCAAACATGTCCGACACCTTTTGATAACTATTTCCTTGATAATACCATTTAATCATCAATACTTTTTCTTCGGTAGTGTAATTCATGGCTAATATTTTCGATGTAGGTATGAGTTTTTAATAATAATAATAAAGCACTAAATAGATAAATTTCTGAAATGACAACTTCATTTGACAGTTATCTTTTACCTTGACTGGTGCTCATAAGTAAATACAGGGCCATAAGAAAGGAGAAATATTTAAAAAGAAATCGGCGATAACTCGTAAACGGGCTAATCAAAAATATCTAAAGTTATTCTTTTGAATGTGGGTTTTAGTGCTCTTCAATAAACCTAAATAGAATTATTCTCTAAAATAATTAGGGAAGCCAATAATTGACCCCATTAAAATTTACATGGGATTTCCTATGTCCCGCTCGACGATGCAACAATATTATATTGCGTTATGTTTTACCGGGACCAAACGAAGTTCATTTAATGAAGGTAGTACTGCTTCGCGACCTCTAACCCTTCTGCCAAGCATTTATTTTTATATATATTTACCAAACGTCCTTGTCGTCTTTTTTTGCATCCCAGTGTAGCATAAAAAATACATTGAAACCACAATGAATCTTTTGGACATTCCTTCATTTAAAAGGAACTTTATGTCCACTTTGAACTAAGCAAATTTTAACACGTCGTCGTGTCCGATTTGTTTTTAAAAGCATAAAATTCGAACTAGTTCGAAGGAAAACGCATCCCTAAAGGCTTTACCGTATTTTACCGCGTCTCAGTACAATCCACGGCTGCATAAAATTGTCTTGTCCGCCTCAGAATGGTCAGCTTCGCTCTTTTAAAGTTGATAACCCGTTTAAAAATGTATGCGGAGACATCGCAATGCCTCCTGTGGATTCCTGATGATGGGCGGTCTTCGGGGAGACATACCTTTGCGGGAGAACGAGCCCCAAAGTCCCCAAGACATAAAATCTGATTGAGTCTGGAGCGGATGGGATAGAGGACATTGTAGAGAACAGTAGGAAATATTCTTTATTTAGGGTATTACTGATTGTTAATAAATGCTAATAAAAATTATTTATAAGTATTTAAATAACATACGATCGAAAAAAATGCCCTTGGTTTGGTTTGGAACCCCCAAGGTCCAGGCTTGATCTTCGACTCTTGCAAGTCTTGTACAATGTCTTGCAATGTTGTATCTTTCAATTTTTATTTTTAAATGTAAGTACACTGATAAAAAAGATAGACTTGAACTAAAGTCGTCATCGTTCTTGAAAAAAAAAATTTAGTGGCAAGAGAATTTATTTTAGCCTAAAAGAAAATATTTTGCCTGAAGAAAAACTCTCTTAACTCAAGAAAACTTGTTCTCTTGAAAAATTCGAAAATTTCTCTTGAATCTATTTTCATTCAACCAACTGCAAGTTACTTTGTTTTAAGATAATAACAAAAAAAAATAACAAAATACGCTAGGAAGTACTTCATTCAAGAAACATGGCCGTTTTTCCAATAGCTAAATACTCTTTTGATGAAAAATAATAACGACACGCAAAGACGATGATGAAGGACGGTATATACAATCACTCGGCAGTCCGATCAGTCGTACGTCGCATTTCATAGATCGCACATCATAGTACGCACGGGTTTTGTTGCTTGGAATTTTCCACATGGAATTTTGCATAATTTGCTTTTTAAACGCATATCGTATAACAAATTAGTGATCATTATTAACATGCATTTGTCATTTTTTATGAACAAATTTTAGGATATATGGATTTTTTAAAGGAGTTTGTTAAAAAATGGAAATTAGAGCATTTATTTGCTATATTTGAAGGTAAGAGACACTTACCTAATGCAGCTGTTTAGATAATGCATGACTATAGATAGAATAATAATATAGGTATCGTTTTTTTTGTGCAAATAATTACAAAAATTTTAGAATTTCAAGTCGTCATATTAAAAAATTCAAAATGTGACTAAAACTTATAATTTTAATAATTTATTTGCTTTACTTTCATTAATCGTAATGTAACATTTTTTTTGTAATTTGTAGAGTGATGACCACCCCAAAAAATACCAAGAAGTGAAGAAGCAGAAATAACTACTATCGAGGAAAATAATATCACTTTACTTACTACAGACCACGAAAACCTAAATTTAACGGAAAATAATATACCTCGTAATATGCCTGTATAGACTTTTCTTAGATCAAAATAAATTTTAGTTGAGTCAATAGTATTCGCTATTGGTTTAAGAAAAGTGTCTTTTTAATCAAGAAATGTCCCTTTTCAATCAAGAATTTTTGCATGAATCAAAGAGACTATTGTTCTTGTAGCACGAACTTCTTTGCATATTCATTTTGAGTCAAGAGTGAAATACTTTGGACAGATAGATTCTTCTATTCCCTAAAGTAATTTTTTAAAGCTTATGAAAAGATAGTTAATGCTTTGAGCAAAGAAACGTCGTTCTTGGCCCTATTGAAAAGCGCCAATCTTTTGGGTCAAAGTCATATTCATTTCGACTGAGAGATCCTTTTTTTCAGTGTCTTAATGTAAAATTTTACAAATCTTGTTGGTCGCATACATCGTAATACCGGACAATTTCACGAACGACCCTCGTAAAAAACATCTAGAACTTTTCTTAGAGCGAAGAGCGAACAAAATCGCTGCGAGCGTGCCAAGCAAGGATTTTATAATTAAAAATATCAAGTGACCCGTATCGGAACTCTTTAACAGTTTAAATTTTAATTACGGCAAATCAATTTGCCAGGCCAATACGGCGCTAATGAAATTTTCATTAATATTACAAACTAGGAAGGCGATCCCCCCTGCTACCGGGTACTGCTTTTCGTCGATTTGCAACAATCCGAAACAGAGCTTTAATTAAAGAAAATCTGAAGAAAAAAAAGAGATACAGTGAAAGAATACAGCTTTTAGAAGTTTAAAATATTTTAGAAATATTATTCAGATTAAATTGTGGTTATCTTATGACTTCAAATACTTTGTAAAAAATACTCTACTTAGCTAGAAAAAGATGAATTTTCACGTAGTTTTTTACATAGGGTTTCACTACTTGATTTGAATTGACTTGACTTGACTTGAATTGTGATTCTGTGGGGAAAATGAGGAAACACCAGAACAGGTGTGAATGCTGGCAAAGATGGCTAGCTGGTATTCAATAAGCTGTGATCTAACTTGATGGAATCAAGTTTGCTTTTCATCAATAAATTCTTCGAATGGACGCAAACCATTACATTCAAACACGTGCTTCTGACATTCTTCAAAGCAATCAATTACGTTACTGTAGCAGAATAAAACCTGAAAACCCCAAATTGCTCCATCCGATAACCTAAAAAGTCGTTCAGCGTTACTCTAAACGCCCGTCATAGTAACCGTAGTATTTTTTCCCTTTCTCTGCCCTTTGCCAGTTCTATTTCGATGTTCCTTTTTCTATTTTCGTCGTTTTTTCATTCTTCCTCTCTCTGGCTAACCGCGTGTGTCGGATAAATTTTCGGAAACTGTACAGCGAAAAAGGGGAAAATGCCGATAGAGAGGAAAAAGTTTCTGGTCAGAAATTGAGCGTGAAATAGGGAAAAGTTTGGCTAGGCTAGATGGAAGGAGTGAGGTCAGGTATGAATTACAATGCGTGATATCGATATTCAGAAACATATAACACTGGAAATCCAAGATTTTGTTCGAACGAACTGGCTCAGATGTTGAATAAAACACGATTTTTAAATAAAATGGCAATTAAGATGGCTGGTGTCGCCATGGCAATTTGCAAGTGACAGTTAGTAGCTATTTTCAAAATCGGCATTAGTTTATGAACTTTATTTAAATTTATAGCAGTTTACGGAGTTTATTTAATTTACCTACAATAGTTTAATAAGTAAGTTTAGGTATTTATTATTTTATCAAAAAAAAGGTAGTTCTTTGATTTATATTACGATGACTTGTGATATTTTATTTTCTATAAAAGAACCAGTTAAGACAAATTCATTTTCTTCACTTCCAACGACAGGTTTCTGCCTAATAGGTTTTTCATATACCACACTATCAGCCCTGCGAAATAGGAAAAGTAGTTTTTCAAAGGAACGCTTGTCAAGAAAATTCCTATTTGAAGGTTAGGTTAGGTTAGGTTAGGTTAGCCGCCCATACTAACTGCCTTTATTATTTGAAGTAGTTGAAGTTGTTGAGCATTTTGAAAAAGCAATCAAAAGATAAAAAACGCTGCTAAGACTATTAAAATGTTGATCTAATAACAATTTGACGTTTATACTATTACGTCTAAAGCAACTTTTTTCCAAAGCCTACCATGACTTCACTGAATCATCGTTTCTTGTTCACTGTTATTAATATCTTAATTATTAGATATTAATACATCTGGTAGTCTTTGATCTAGTATTATGGTATTCTGGTATTTCGTCGATTTTAAAATAAACTAACTAGAAACTAAAACTAACTAACTTTCTATCTTATGTTTTTTTATTAGAATGGGCATAATCAAAAGAACTACTGATACCGTGTTGTAAAAATAAGATAGTTAAGGGCTTATTTTTTGGTATTAATTATAATTTAGCTAATATCTTCGGTTTGAAAGAAGATATCAAGATGCGGTTTTCGTTGACTTTTTAAGCTTTTACTACTCTTTACTATCAGCTAAATTTTTTTTTGAAAAAACGCGCTATGTTTTTTAAATTGTAAGAAAGCGCCCCCTAGCGTCTATGTAAAATAAATATTTAAAACAGGCCAGCAATTTTTGATACCCCTGTATACATTTAAGGAAGCAATCAAATTTTTAGTAAAGTTTAGTTTTCTGGCTTGAAAATCAGCACAATTATTAATTCTGAAAACTAATATACAAGGTGTTGTGAAATGCATATTTAAATATCTTTAACTATCTCAAAATCCAAAGCTTTTAAACATATTAAACCCTTATAATAAATGCCTTATTTTATGTCCAAGAATCCAAAAATGAAACAGAATACCGGGTGTTCCGTAGGAACAAATATAACATTAGTATGGACCTTTGTTCTAACACACCCTGTACATTTCAAAATAATTTTTATTATATTTTATATCTTTAAATTATGCACATTGCCTCCCCACATATACCCACAAAATATTTTGTTTCTATATCTTTCTGTTTTCGTATAATCAACCGAGGCGAATGAGGTGCGTCACCCTGTATAAGATAGTATCACAGGATATTATTAGCAGGATTTTTTTAAACTTGTTTACTTAAAAATTCACTAGTTGTAGGAAATGTTATGTACTTTTATAAAATGTATAAGTATTATGCCTTATAAATTTCTTGGTTTTGTGGGAAAATCAATTTTTTGAACCCTTGTTTATGAGCGGTTTTTCAAGTTGATTAAAACTTTGCCTGTCTCCAATACCGTGCCCGTAAGACCACAACTACGTACATTTTCGTGTTCTACGTCCATCAATTAGTAAATAACAGCTGATTTATCAAAATCGGTGGCGTGACCAAAATCGCCAATGTTTATGAATATATGCATGGAAAAAAGTAAAAAAATTGGCCATTTTTGGTCTTTTTCAACTGTTTTCAAAGCTCTTAAAAAATTGTAAATCTGATCAAAAAAATTTGAACATTTCACTATTTGTAGGAAATTTTATGTATACTTCGAGAAAATCTATAAATATTACGGTTTAAGTTGCTTGGTTTTGTAATATAATGGATTTTTTGTAAACCCTTGTACCTAAACCTTGTACCCTAAAACCGTACTTGTTACTCGTAAATTTAGTTTTAACTATGTGTGTAAATTATCCTTATTCTAAGACTGCATTGTTTAATAAAACTTGTCAATGGTTCATGCCAAATGGGCTGTTGTTTATAGCCTAGGTTGTTAAACTATCAAATAAACTATTTCTTAGTATTTTCTACAGTATTGGTTTACGTGGGCGCCATGATAAACAACTAGAAATAGATCGGACAATAATTGCACAGAATTTTCCAGAATATCCCTCAGATTGTTCTGCTTCGGCCATTTTTCCTTTGCGGGATATCACAAAAAGAATGCGAAGAAGTAAACAAATCAGATATTATTTTTAGCTATACAAGGTTGTTCACCACATACGACACGGAGTATTGCGGCTAAACGATTAGATTTTTACAAAATCATCGTTTCTTTTTCACTGTTATTAATATCTTAATTATTAGATATTAATACATCTGGTAGTCTTTGATCTGGTATTATTGTATTCTGGTATTTCGTCGATTTTAAAATAAACTAACTGTTTCTATCTTATTTTTTTATTAGAATGGGCATATCAAAAGGACTACTGATACCATGTTGTAAAAATAAGATTGTTAAGGGCTTATTTTTTTGGTATTTATTATAATTTTGCTAATATCTTCGGTTTGAAAGAAGATATCAAGATGCGGTTTTCGTTGACTTTTTAAGCTTTTACTACTCTTTACTATCAGCTAAAATTACATATACTATCGTATTTATTTATTTTTTTTGGAAAAACGCGCTGTGTTTTAAATTGTAAGAAAGCGCCCCCTAGCGTCTACGTTCGAAACATTATTATTATTATTTTTACGGTATAATAGAGAGTAAGAGACGCTCTTTTAAAGGAGCTCTCGTTTATTGGATTCTGATCATCCAGTCCGGAGTTATTAGCATTTATATAAAGAGAGATCTAACCTTCCCCCACCACTTTATTTTAGCAGATAGGGGAAAATGGTTCTAACAAAAAAAATCCAAAATTTACTGAAGATTATGAAGCTATTATTTATAGTACCCATTATCTAGGCAAAATTCTGTAAAAGTTCTATTTTCTTATTTTCCATAGCAGTTGCGCCCTCTAGCGGCCGTTTTACAAACTTGAAAATAATTTCCAGCAATTTCTCGTAGCCCCTTTATTTATAAATATTTTTTCCGTAAGCCCTACGGCTAAGGCTCCGCGCGCACTGCATCGGATCGGACCGACCAGCAAAAGCGACTGCGACCATCGTACATATAGACGGCGCCGGCGTCCACTAAAACATTTCGGCCTGTAGAGGCCAGATTCCTACATCTACCTATCTACGATAGTCGAGTCACCGCCTTCGCCGTTTCTCGCCGGACTGGTACCGATTCAGTGCGCGTACACCTTAAGGCTCCGCGCGCACTGCATCGGATCGGACCGACCAGCAAAAGCGACTGCGACCATCGTACATATAGACGGCGCCGGCGTCCACTAAAACATTTCGGCCTGTAGAGGCCAGATTCCTACATCTACCTATCTACGATAGTCGAGTCACCGCCTTCGCCGTTTCTCGCCGGACTGGTACCGATTCAGTGCGCGTACACCTTAAGGCTCCGCGCGCACTGCATCGGATCGGACCGACCAGCAAAAGCGACTGCGACCATCGTACATATAGACGGCGCCGGCGTCCACTAAAACATTTCGGCCTGTAGAGGCCAGATTCCTACCTCTACCTATCTACGATAGTCGAGTCACCGCCTTCGCCGGACTGGTACCGATTCAGTGCGCGTACACCTTACAGCTCCGCGCGCACTGCATCGGATCGGACCGACCAGCAAAAGCGACTGCGACCATCGTACATATAGACGGCGCCGGCGCCCACTAAAACATTTCGGCCTGTAGAGGCCAGATTCCTACCTCTACCTATCTACGATAGTCGAGTCACCGCCTTCGCCGTTTCTCGCCGGACTGGTACCGATTCAGTGCGCGTACACCTTAAGGCTCCGCGCGCACTGCATCGGATCGGACCGACCAGCAAAAGCGACTGCGACCATCGTACATATAGACGGCGCCGGCGCCCACTAAAAGATTTCGGCCTGTAGAGGCCAGATTCCTACCTCTACCTATCTACGATAGTCGAGTCACCGCCTTCGCCGGACTGGTACCGATTCAGTGCGCGTACACCTTAATACTTTCCGAGATACAGCCGAGAGCTGTTCTTAGTGGGACACCTGGTACAACGTTAGGACCAATCTATGGCTACCTATTTCTCAAACTTTTTTGTGATAAGTAGATAATAAATGTATATGTACGAATTTTCTCCAATGTTCGAGATGAGATTGAGAAAACCCTTCAAATTCTTGGACACCCTGTGTATAAACTTCTCATAGCCACTTTAGTTATAAATATCTTTTTCCGTACGCTCTACGGCTAATGCTTTCCAAGAATAAGTCGAGAGTTATTCTTAGTGGGACACCCTGTACTTATGTTGCTTTAAAAAATCTAAAATGTCAATATGCCATGGGTATAGTGATAAATGAGGTCTAAATTACAAGAAAAACCATTTTCTACGAAAACTTGAAGAGATAGGTAAAAACTGGTACAATTTGATAGACAATTAAATTTTTTACATTTAAAGTCAACAAGTTATTGCCATTTAAAGCTAGTAATTATTTAATATAAATTTTTGGACGCTCTATATCTGATCAATAAATAATCTTCAATAAATATTTTGTATTAAAAACTTTCATACCCTGAGAGAAATAAAACCTTAAATTTTTAATGCAATTTCATAAAATTGAAACTACATATTTCAAAAACGATAAGGTGTAAATGTAATAAATCTTAATCAAATTTACCTTTATTTCAATCGTAGAATGTAAAAATATAATAGAATAATATACAGGGTGCTCTATTTAAAAAAATAGTCCTTCAACGGACCCAAAAATTACAATTTGTAAAAATCTAATCGTTTAGCCACAATACTCCGTATCGTATGTGGTGAACAACCAAAGACATTATAAAGATAGACCGAACATCTCATTCATAAATGGAAGTGTATCAAACATTCCAATGTGTCAAACAAGGACAGAAGAGATAGAGAAGTCTAAAATTTCCGACCCCGGCAACTAGGCGCATTTGGATTGTTCTAATGGTCAGTGGCGTATCGTTTTTTGGAAGGAATTTAATTAGTAAAGTGAAAGTAAAGTAATTAGTAAAATTTTCACTCCATATTAATATACTACATTAACACTTTTTCGTCAGATGAGTTTTGTTATAAGGTCTAATATAATAATATAATTAATTTCCCATATTTTTATATTATTTATGTTGAAACGTTAGTAGGTAGTTTCCTAAAATGGATCCAACGTCGATTGTCAATTTCAACTTTCAGTTACTTCTATATAAACTTTCAATTACTTTTGAACATTTACAGGTTGACTCAAGTTTCTGAAACAGTTCTATATTAGGTTTGTGGTTGGTGACTTTTCTTTCAATTTTTTTTTCAGAATATGGAGGCAATGGTAAAGCACATTTTAGACATTTTTGTAAACATAGGTGGCCGGAACATATTTTCAAACTAAAGTTGTAGATTTGCCATTAAATTTCCATTCCAGAAATACCTAGGATTGCCACCTGTCCTTTTTTGGAATAACTTGTTCTTTTGACTTTTTTTGACTTAAATAGTCATTTTTATTTACGTATTTTCCCTGAGAAAATTACCTACAGCAAACAGAAATATTCTTTTCGTCCAAATTTAATTAGAGATGTTATAAAACTTATAAATATTTTTTTCTTGTTTAGAATAGGCAACATTATTTAGAACTTCTCGTTTAATCTCAAATGACAGTTTAGGTTTTAGTTTTACCTTTTTTGATCTTAAAAAGAACTTTTCAAAATTAGTAATTAGTAACGATTTAATTAGTTCGCAATCGATAGCTTCCTGTGAAGTACTGTGTAATAGTTGTTTAATCTTGTATTATTAATAACTTCCTATACCTAAAATCAATATTTAATGAGAAAATTGTGTTTTTTTGAAAATATAAGACAAGATTTGACTCTTTCGGTCTTCTTCTTGTATTATGATGGCTCTGATACGAGGCAATTACCTTTTAGTCTCTCAATAGAAGGCATTTATCATTAAAAGTATCAAATCTGTGTGCTACAGTATCGGATTTCTGTCGCATAATAATGAATATTACGTTTATTTACAAACCTATTACTTTTAAAGGTAGCTTCATCAGACAATCAAATTTTAGTTAAATGTCTCAATCTTCATGAACTGTATTAAGCATATGTATTGCGGTTTGAATCACCCTGTATGTTGACAAAAATATTTTGAAAATGTGCGTTACAATGGCCCCCATCTTATGTAAAAAATTGAAATAAAAATCACAAACCAAAAACGTAATAGGTAAAAGCTTTTTTGGAGGCCTGGGTCACTCTGTATATAGGTATGTATAAAACTAGTAACCTAAAAATTATTTACAGTTCGTCCCATTCTAAAAAAAGGTAAACACACCGTACAAATAACTCTAGGAAGAGGTATTTGTACGATGGTAAAAAATTATCTAAACAAGGCCGAAGGGGTAGTTATAATAAAGCAGTAAAATGTAAAAAAGGTCGGGTAAACACCTTTGTTTATTTGTTGAGCAAAATTCCATTAGAATATCGTATATAATGACCAAAATATGACGCAATTTTAAGAAAAAAAATGTCACTTTCTGGCTTATAATAAAGTTTCAAAATTTGTTATGATCTATAACAGTTAGGTAGTAATTGAGACGAATTATAATTCAATTGCCGACTACTACGTTTTTGTTTTAATAGATCAAAATTCAACAAATATAATTAGAAATTATTTTAATTGTAAGGAGCTCTCTTGTGGGACGCCTATGTACAATTACGGCGGAAATATGTACCTATCTGTGAAAAGACAAATTCGGGTAATTTGAGCTTATATTTCCACACACTTGACACTGTCGTATCATATTGAAAATTCTCAGATTCAAAAGTACGTTAAACAAAAAGAAAAACTGCTGAAAAACACTGAAAAGTTCACTTCGGACTTGATTCCGACTTCAAACACACCGTAAGCTAAACGTAGTACGCTATAATGGACCGAAGGGCCGTCGCGAGGGGTGGTGAGACGGACGGCTCATTTTCGTTCTGGAAGACTAGCAGCGACGTTGCCAATAGTTCTAGACGTTTCAGCACATTAAACAGTAAACATGTCCTTTAATAGTAACGCATATATCCTCTGGTTAATAACATATTATTACGCATGCTTCTTTAAAAATAAACTATTAATTTAATTAAGAAATTGAGATTTATTGATATCCGGTGAAGGTTTTAAAGTCACCTTTTCTGCAAATCAAACTAAGTACATAGGCGCAAATTTGAGATGTGGCAATGTCGCCTTCTCTATCTCAGTTGGTTTTTACAGTACGTAGTCAACCTCCGATTGTTTGATCGGGTTAAAATGCACAATGTGATATCTGTTCTTCCTAAATCTATGTGAACAACATTGTATATACACAATAATATACATTTTTAAATAGTTCTGCACGATTATATTCACGAAAATATCAATAAAAGTTTTTTTTATCTCCAATATTTCGTTTAAATTTTGCATAATCTCATATCTAAAAAAATATCCAGAAAAATGCGGTAAAGTGAGCATTATTTAACATTATATGGACGTCTGCCAAAGAATTTTTGAGAAAATAATTAAATTAAACCAAGGAATAACTCTGCAACAATAGCTTAGTTCTTTATTTAAAATAGCCCCTATTTAATTAATGACGGTGTCATTAGATGCAGGTTTATAATTAGACGATACTGTTTTCTAACAAAAGTAATTATAACAATAGAATAATATAGTAGACATTCCACAATAGGTTTTTCTTTTATGTTCAATACTGAATCATTGTCTACCAAATTCAAATATACTATTTTTTTATTTTATTCATTTTATTTAATTCATTCAAATATACTATTTTTTCATTTTATATTATTCATTTTATTTAATTCATTCAAATATACTATTTTTATTTTTCGTTTTTTCAAACAATTGACAATATAAAAAAGTCATTTTAACGCCTAGCCATAATAAGTGTTAGGATCTTTACGCTAAAGCACAAAAGTACGAAAATATATTATTAAACTGACACAAAGTGTCAAATTCAACGGGTTTAACCTAATGTTCTATTCGGAGTAAAAATGACTTTTTTAACAGCTTCTTTTTACAGCATCGACAAAAGAAAGGTATCATTTTTACTCCTAATAAAACAATATCCTATTTCTTAAAAAATGTTCATAAATTAATGGCACGCTTACCTGAAAAAAGTTATCCTCAAAATTCCTCAAAAAAACTCCGAACATACCTAAAAATAAAAAAAAAATACTTAATATTGTCAAATAATCAGATTGGCAAATTGCTATAGGTTCAAGAATATTTAATTATGAAAAATGTAATTTCTAAGCCCACTGTGACATCGTTTTTATTCAATTACAAGGTACATATTTAACTAACCCATGAATATTTCATAATTTCCTCAGATTTTCTATGTCATGTTCTAGATTCTTTACTGCTAGGTAAAAAATATATGAATATTTATAATAATTTTATACTTCCTAGCCAAACTATTACAAAAAAGTGCATTTTTTGGCACGCTCTACTACGAGTATATTATAGTCTCCAGATCAGCCATAATATGAACATTAGGTTCTGGCAGGGTCTAAAAAACTTGTATTCTTATAATGGATTATTCAACTTGTATAAAATATTACACACAAAACACAAGAACAAAAAGCATAAGTTATTTAAAAATGTAAATTATTAATTTATTTAAATTAAAGGAATGCTATTCATTTAAATTATTTTTAAATTTTATATATCGGGTTGTAGTATAACATACCCAGGGACGTTCAACAAAATTGAAGATAAGATTTTGGCCTACTGTATAACAATCAGTTTAAATCAGGGTTGGAAAAAATCATGATTTTTTTGATTTTAATGAAAAACATTATTTAAAGTCCTATCCTAAGGGCTCGAACACACTGACGACCAGGTCGCACCGGCCAGGCGGCAGCTACCTCTAATACACACAGCACACAGTACTTCACAGGAAGCTATCGATTGCGAACTAACTAAATCGT
Source organism: Sitophilus oryzae (assembly GCF_002938485.1). Lineage (NCBI taxonomy): Eukaryota > Metazoa > Arthropoda > Insecta > Coleoptera > Curculionidae > Sitophilus > Sitophilus oryzae. The sequence goes on along the minus strand of NW_022146100.1, from coordinate 3,747,282 downwards.
TACTAATTACTAATTTTGAAAAGTTCTTTTTAAGATCAAAAAGGTAAAACTAAAACCTAAACTATCATTTAAGATTAAACGGAAAGTTCTAAATAATGTTGCCTATTCTAAACAAGAAAAAATTATTTATAGGTTTTATAACATCTCTAATTAAATTTGGCCGAAAAGAATATTTCTGTTTGCTGTAGGTAATTTTCTCAGGGAAAATACGCAAAATAAAAATGACTTTTTAAGTCAAATAAAGTCAAAAGGACAAGTTATTCCAAAAATGGACTGTCCTTTTCAAAAATGGACTGTCCTTTTCAAAAATGGACTGTCCTTTTCAAAAAAGGACAGGTGGCAACCCTAGGTATTTCTGGAATGGAAATTTAATAGCAAATCTACAACTTTAGTTTGAAAATATGTTCCGGCCACCTATGTTTACAAAAATGTCTAAAATGTGCTTTACCATTGCCTCCATATTCTGAAAAAAAATTGAAAGAAAAATTTTACTAATTACTTTACTTTTACTTTACTAATTAAATTCCTTCCAAAAAACGATACGCCACTGGCCATTAGAACAATCCAAATGCGCCTAGTTGCCGAGGTCGGAAATTTTAGACTTCTCTGTCTCTTCTGTCCTTGTTTGACACATTGGAATGTTTGATACACTTCCAACGAGTATTTATGAATGAGATGTTCGGTCTATCTTTATAATGAATTTGATCGCACTCTATATATATATACAACCAACTAGTTTACAGTCTTTTTTGATAAATCGCAATTGTGTCACTGTTAATTTAAGTTCTGTTACTACCTCTATTAACAACTACCAATTGTAATATAAATAACATAAAATAAGCTCAGTGAAGACTGACAAATTCACAAAATTTCAAATCAAATTCAAATGTGTCAAACGAATCGTCAAACAGAACTGTCAAGGATCCCCACCCTAGAGCCCCACCTTTATACTCCTTCCTTAATCTATTTATTCAAACTTTTTGCCCGTCTCTAGTAAACTATTCAATGCCAATGTATTCAATAAAATGCAATATTACTTAGCGATAAAATAAATCTAGAAAATTCAATATTTCATGGACCATTTAAATTTTTCTTCGCGCGCGGTAGCAACTATACCGATAAAAATGAACAAGAAAACGGCATTTTACGAGTACTACCGATTTAACCATATAGCGAGCCGATCGTATCGGAAAATGTAAATAAACGTAAAATCATATTTCCCTTTTAAAAATACCTTCGAATGTAAATACACGTAGGCTCCGAAGCGAATTTCAAAGTTATGAGTTTGTAGTACGAATCAATACCTAAAAAATTTGTGTCGTAAAATATATTTTCAATTTTATATAAATTATTAATCATATTATGGAGCTGTACTATAACTTTATTTTCTTAGATTAGTTTGAAGGTAAATACCTTAAAGAAGCTAGTGATGGGCAAAACTGTTATTTTTAGATAACAGTTGAAACTGTTATAGTTATTTATAAAAAACAGCTTAAAATAACAGCTTAAAAATAACAGGTTTCTTTATTTTATTGCTAAATATCTGAAAGAGTAGGAGGCGGTCACCGCCAGGCGTATTAACACGCAGTTGCGAGTTGCAACAATGACGTGCTCGGTGGTAGTATTTCCAGGGTGTCAAAACATTTCTAAATATCGATTGTTATCTAAAATACCTCTCTAAAAACGGTGGTTGTTTACAAATAAGCGCTGTTTACAAATTGCGATATAAAAAAAGGCAAAATTCCGCCACTCGTCTTTATCTATACATTCCGATCTACCTACGCCCTGATGGCGTTATTCTCCAACCTGTTTCGAACCTCCATCGACAATCGACCGATGCAACAGCGTTCCTTTCCCACTCCGACTATCTCGACCGCCACCCTGTTATGCTCGTAACAGGTTGAAAAACAACATATCTAAAATGACTGCTTCTCCAACCCGTTGCGAGCCTCCATAGACAATCGACCGATGCAGCAGCGTTCCTTTCCCACTCCTGTTATCTCGACCGCCAGGCGTTATGCCCGCAACTGTTTCAAAAAAACTCCCCAATCCGTTGTCCGTTGTCTCGCCGCCTGTATCGATGGTTGACGAAATAACATGTTTTCCATCCATATTAGTTGTTTTTTGGAATTGCTTCGAGCAGCATAGAATTTCGTTGCGGTGCAGAGCGTCGACTTCGTTTTTCGTATCACGAGCGGCCGATCTCTACGTGTCGTTATTTTATATCTGTTATTTTTTAGAAGTAGTAACGGTTGCGTTATGTTATTTATAAATAATTGTTATAAAATAACAGATAGTTAAATAACAACCCATCACTAAAAGTAAATAATAAGGATCTACTAAAACTCTAAATCATAAAAATTAAAATATCTAGAAAAACCTTCGTCTGGGGGTAGGCAACCTTAATAATATTTTGAAGAGATGTGACTTCTCCATTGAATATCGAAATAATATACTAGGTGTTCCATTTGAAATAAAAGAGTAACTTGCTTTTAAATGTGACGAAGGTTCAATATTAATTTTGTCTAACCCTGTATAACATTTCGGGTCAAGTTTTAATTTGATTTAAAGCACAATAGTAATTTTAACTACGTATTGGGCTATACCGGGTAAATTCGAATTTATGTAGGTTTTGTTGAAATTTAAAATTTAGATTTTTTCGTTTTTCGAAACAGATAAATATGTCACAAAAACTTTACATTTTGGTCATATTACTCATATCTTCACCTTTATTTTTTTTCTCGAATCCGAAAATAATAAATTAATATACAGGGCGAGTCTCAAATAAGTGCCAATATTTTTAAGGGTAAGTAGGTGTATTTCGACCACAGAAACACGGCTATGATGTTATTTTCACGAAAAAAATGTTGAAAATTCGAATGTTTTTTAATTTTAAGTTAAAAAACAAATTATCTTCATATTATGGCACCATAGGTAGTAGATTAAATTTACAAGCAAGAGAAACCAGAAAAGATACAGTGGTTCTCAAAATTTAACAAAAAAATCATTTTTTTTCTTAAATTTTCAAAATAAAATAACTCTGTAATTTTGGATTTACTTGAAAAACGGTAAAGAGAAGATATGTTTCTTTTATCGAGATCTAACAGCCCTGAAAATATTTGCACTTATTTTAAGACGCACCCTGTATAAAGTATCACATTAGCAAAAACACAACTTTGATGTGTAACTTTTTTTAGGTACACGTTGTAATCGAGCTGTAATTTCTGTATTATTAATCCGGTAAATGATGGAGATAAACAATTGTGATTGATTAAAATTTTATTTTAAGATGAAACTTTTGTTAACAACACATTCTGAGAATTCGACATCTGTCTAAAAAAGACAGCGATTTAGAGTAACAATTTGGTTATGTAAAATTTAGAGTGACAATTTTGATTATGCAGAAGAAATACTGCTTGCTTAACGATTAATATTAATTTAAAAATAAATCCCCAACATGAATAACGAACAAAACATTTAAACAAAAACAGACCACACAAAACAAATTGTTGTAGAGACATAGATGTAGTATTTTGGTTTAATGGCCACACCTGCCAGGGCTATCCGGTCGGGTGATTAGAGTGATAGAGAATTATCGTTTTTTAATAAAAATTAAAAAAGCATTATAAAATTATAAAGCTAGAATAGTATAGGGTTTTATATTAACTCTAATTTTTTTCAAGTTAATAAAAATCGTTCATAAAAAAATATATATCCTTCAATTTAATGACTGATAGTAAGAAGTTTCATTTCGAATGTGCGCACATAGTGTACACACAATTTTTTTTCTAATAAAAAGGTTTGTGAAGTTACTGTAACTAACGAATATATACCGACAAATAGAGGAATCTAACTAAATGTAAAGCTGCAAAGCTCAATCGACGTATCTACCTTTTTGTAATACCGATCCCGGAAGCAATTAGTGAAGCGCGAGTGTGTCGAGAAGTGTTATTTGTCTATGGGATAGGGTTAGTTGCCGTGGTGATTGGAATTAAAGGTACGAATATCGAATGGGCGTATCTCGATTCTAGGAGGAATTAATTCCTAATAAAAGGCAATTCTAGCACCTAATTTACCAGCGAAAATTAAATCCCTCTTGATAAAATCGATAAAAGAGACAATGAACCGGTCAATATGTGTAAGGGATCTCGATTTATAATGTTGTTTAGAAGAAAATAGGTAGTTTATAGCAACAACTGACCTCCTACAAAGGTTACTTAATTACGAATATATAAAATATGAGTAAGTATATTTTGAAGGTTGAAAAATATATTTTTTTTAACATTCCTTAAAAAAATATTACAAATACAAGAACTGTCTTGAAATCAAAACAATATTAGGTATTTACTTTAGATGGTCTATATTTAGATGGTCAAATAATATCAATCCACTCACACCTTTTTAAGCCATCCTATAGAAGTTAGAATATAGAAGAATATTTTCCTAAAATACATCCTAGAACATACTTTACGTTTGCAGTTAAACAAAACTCCCAAGTTTTTTATTCTAGGAGCTACAGATGCCCGACTCACTATTGCCGGACCCTGTATATTATCAGCAGGTGGACAATATTTCTTTGAAAAAGAAAAAGTGAATGTATATATCTTGTTTGAAATTGCAAAAAGTAGAATATTTAAAAAATAACTTTGAATCGCCAGAATATAGGCAGGCTCAATCTTTACTTAAATTTGAATTTTACTTACCTATACTCTGTTTTTTTTCTCAGGTAAGATTTCGACAGACGATGACAGAAGAAAAGCAGATGACGTCCCATACCAATCTATTTATTTTACTAAAAAAAGTTTCTAATAATTTTTAAGTTAACTATGGATGGGTTTAAATATAAATTCGTCATGCGTCGTCACTTGTTGTTTTTACCAGTTTTATTGGTTTATTTCAAAATGACAGATCGTATTTCAATTTTATTGGTTTGACGGAACGATGAACAACAAACGGACGCCGATGCGTATGAACTCGCCTTTAGATTTTTGACGTTTGTCAAAGTCTTGCCAAATATGGGTTATAATTTTGTGACAACTTGTTTCAAATACCCTATACCCTGCGTTTTGGAAGATGATGCATTTTGATTCGTGTTATTACGTGTGTTTTGTGTCTTTTGAAGTCAAGTGGAGGAAAAATAGAGTGAAAATTAACTGTAGAACCCAGAGCACAGTTTATTTGAGTTTATGGTTAATACTCGCTGCCCAGGCAGAAAGTCTTAAACAGATACACCAATAAAGTTACTATCAATAAAGTTCGTATACCATCTCGTCGTAGATAAGTGCATCTCGAATATGGTAGAAAGACCAAACTAAACCCATACTAAAAACTGGAGTAGCTGTAAAATATCGACATCACACGATAGGTAAATAATGAATTTTAGTACTGCAGAAAAATAATGTCAAAAGGTACTGGTTTAAAAAAATTAAGATTAAGGTTAATTAATCAACCTGTGAGGTATAAAATTTGGTAAGTGTTATTATTAATAAAATAGTTTTATTTATTCCTGCGGAATATTACAAATTTGTATTTGTACATAAATTATATTGATAAATATAATCATAAATGCTGGAAGTTTCACAAAGCTTGAAAGTAAAAAATAGTTCTTTTTATATTTTTTGGTATGTGGTGTCTTGTTTTTGTTTGTTTTGTATTAACACATACCGTTTTGTATTAAATAAAATAACTCGATTACATTTTTTTCAGTTTTGTACAGTTTTTTTCACAATATTTTGAAGTTACTTGTCAGTCAAATTTTAAATACATATATTAATTTCCTGCTATGCGTTCCAGTTGTACCAACTTATTTCTTTGTAAAATAAAATAAACTACTTTGAAATTAAAATGACAGACACATCTATCACTGTCAAGGATCTTCTCGTTGGACAGACTATATCAATATCTAATTTTGAATGGCTTCTTGTGTTCCAAAGACACTACCACTTCATAATGAATTCTCGATCTTGCAGCATATAATATATATGCATCCCTTTTCACCCTGTATCAATCGAATCGTTGGGTAGTACTTTAGTCACTTTAAAAGGACCTTTGAACGTCTCTACTCCAAAAGTACAAGATTTCACTGCGGTAAATTCGCACACACTACACACAAAAAATCCTACTTCTGATATAAGGAATCTCTCAAATAATAATTTTGTTTAGGTGAAAATAATATTTTATAGCAACAACTGATCTCTATAAAGGTTTCTTGTTGAATAACGAATATTGTTCGCATTATTACGTAACGCAGTTTTTTGTAGACTGATTAAATCGTCTCAATATTAACTGAACCTTCGACTATAAGATAATAGATACACAATTCTACAGGACCTCTAACATAACCGAGATGTGAGGGGAGTCGAAAAATGCAACAACTTCAAATTCGCCCTGTATTTCGGGAACTAAATAAATAAGGGTTAGTTTCGTAGAAAAAAGTACATCTTTGCACCTCTACTCTAATCAAGAAACCCTGTAAAACTCACGAAAATGGACACCCTTACACAAGAATACACTAGGATGGTTTCGAAAGATTACATTTATATATTAGAACTGATCTAATTTTAATTATTTTCCTGAAACACCAAACCCATTTATCAATTATTATTATTAGAGCATGAGATCTTAGAAAAGTTTTTTCACAAATTTTTACTGTTTTCTATTTCTAGGTGCATTCTCTAGGCATTTAATTAAGCAGTGAAAGAATTACTTCCAGGTTTGCGGAAACTTTTAAATTCGTAACTTTTAATTAATTTACTATAGACCTGAGTCGGTTTGGCTAGAAACTTTTCTCATTTAATGACCGAAAACAATAATAACAATGAAATAATATCCGCTGAAACGATGGTTTTATTAGTTGTTTTTGTTTGTTTGTTTCTTGAAAATATCAGAAACTTCAGTTGCGGAAGATGAATTAAAAAGAAAAATATTTATTGTACTAATTAATTTTTTTTATTCTTAATTTTCTGTTATTAATTTTCTATGGCTTTGAATTTTGTAGTTACCACATTTTTTCTACTTTTTTTCATCCGTTCCTTGTGATCCAAATGTTAACTACGTTTTTTGCTAGCTACACCAATAATAAATTTTATTAAACAAATTGGCTTAAAATGAGAATCCTCGAATGAACAGTCAAGAATCTGGTAAACTCCATCGGTATCCTGGAATGGAAATGCCCCAACGGTCTAAGACACTAAAAGAAATTTCTCAAGGATTTTCCTTGATTTAGGTAAGAAGAATTTTCGGAATAAATCGGGGTGTTTAACAGGACCCTGTCTTCTTAATGCACACCTCATGCACAACGGTAAATGCAGATCCTGTGGAAAAAATAGGGAAACACCAGAACAGCTCATCACTGAGTGCGCCGAGACGACAACCATTCGTGTCATAAACTTTGGTACGACTAATATCGGAGAGGACTCTAAAGGTTAACACCATTAACAGAATAGAAGCCCTTGAGATGTGGATTCTTCGTAGACTTCTCAAAATACCTTGGAGGGCACATGTCACAAAAGGAGAGGTGCTGATGCGAGCCCAGTGCGAAAGAGAATTAGTGCACATAGCCAAGACACGTAAGACAGTCTATCTGGGTCATATAATGCGTGGAAGTAGATATGAGCTGTTGAAATTGATAATGGAGGGAAAAACTGAGGGCAAGCGGGGTATAGGTAGAAAGAAACATTCATAGTTGAAAAACATTAGTGATTGGACGGGTATGGATGCACACTCGTTATTTCGAGCTGCCCAACATCGTCAGATGTTCGCCGAGATTGTTGCCAACCTTCAATGAACAATGAAGACGGCACTCTGAGAAAAAGAATATCGGAGATGGAGAACTAACCTCTGTAAAAACTCTGTTAAACCTATGTTAAACTGCAACCAAGCTTTTAAAATTGTCACGTGTAAATACGAATATGTTGAGAAACAATTATGGCTATTATATTAACTAGATCTTTTTTGGATTTTTTGTTCTTGTATTAAAGCTCTTCAATATTTACTTATATTTTCAATTGAAAATAATTCTATAAAGTTGCAGTTTTAACATGTAAATGAAGTTATTAAAGATAAAAAGGACACAAGCGGAAAAGTTGCAGGAAATGTATTTTAACTTTACATATTCAATTTCCATCTATTTCCATAATTTCGACATAAAACTTAACAAAGGCAGCCTGAAAGATACTCAAAGTTGCCGTCCAGAGAAGCATTTTAAAAATTTATCCATACCAATCCATTTATTACACAAAAAACGAGTTTATAATAATTTTAATCTACGACAATGTCATTATGACTTATCTATGATTATGACACATTTAACATTGTCATTTGGATGTCATTATGGCAAATCATAATAGCACTAGTGCTATTATGAATTCATAATAACACGCAAATTTTAAAATAAGAAACAAGCATAAAAAGGTACCTAAATACGTTTATTTATAGTAAACATTAATTATAATATCAGTACAATTGGTTAAATTAATTTCAGACGATAATAGGTGAGTTGAATTTTTAGAAAGTAAATTTATTTCCTGAGTGCTTCAACTTGTTGAAGACCCATCATTGCCAGAAATGTTACCCCAAAATATTACATGCCACTTTTTCCTTGGAATTTTCTATATAGCTCTCTGCCACTGTGTTAGAGCGCCAACCACCATGTCTTTTAACAGTTAATAAATCCACTCCTGAATCTGCAAGCAACGATGCAGACGATCTACGGAAACAATGTCCAGTGTATTGTTGTGGATTTGGAAGACTTAGGAACAATGCTATTTTATACGGCATTTTCCCTAAAGTATTAATGCCAACGGGTTGCTTAATACATTTTCCATTTCTGTACCCCACAAAAAATCGAGTATGCTCTGTGTTGCTTGGCCGCATAACTATATATCTTCGAACCATTTCCACCATATTTATTCCTTCAACATTCCCTTTCGTTATAAAAAAATCTCGTGATATCTTTGTTTTCGTAAATGGAATAACGACATGAATGCACTGTCCTTGATCTTTAACATTTTGCAGCTGCAGATTTGTCAACTCGATACGCCGGCAAGCTCCCGCAAGTCCCACTATCAATGAAACTTTTGTCAGGAAATAAGTTATATCATCAGCTTCCATCAAAAAACGAGCTGTCCTCTTTTCTTAAAATTCTCGATTTTTTTTACCGAAATTCTTCCGATTTTCTTTTTAGAAATGCAATTAAATGGACGTACTTACTAATATCTGTATTTTTCTTCACTGATATAACTGAACGTAGCATGGAATAATATACCCAAAGTGATGAATCCTTCCTATGTTTTGAAAGATGTTCAAAATATGCCAGGAGAACCTTTTCGTTACTACTATTCTTGATTCCTTTCCCTTTACACCAATCTTCAAGTTTTACATAGGCTTGTATTTTTTCTGCAAAGAACATGCGCTCATTATCTCACCTTAAAAAATTCACAGACAGCGTTTTCTTTCATAATTACGTGAAACTTTATAGAAGGGTTTATCGTAAGACTATAAAAGCTGCCAAGGACATTTATTATAATGGAAGGCTAGCCAAATCCGGTAATGTTGCTAAAGAGACTTGAGCTTTTGTAAATGACTTAAGGAATAAGACTTCTTCGTCTGGCACAGTCTTTAATTCACCTGAAGATTTAAACACTTACTTTGTTAATGTGGCTAAAAATTTAGTGAACACCATAACTCCTTCTCATGATTCACTTTCATATCTCCCTAAAGCAAATGAGATAAGAAGCACAGTTTCTTCTTCACGCCCGTAGCATTAGATGAGCTCCGTAGTACAATTAAAAGTATTAAAAATAAATTCTCATCTGGGACTGATGGGCTTACTCTCAAAATGTTCTCTGAACTTCCAGAATGCACATTAATCTATCTTACTACTTTAATTAATGAGTCATTCCAAAAAGGAGTTTTTCCAAACTGCCTTAAGACAGCAATAATTATTCCTCTGCATAAAGGAGGAGATAAAGATCAAGCTTCGAACTATCGCCCAATTGCTCTCCTGCCCACATTATCTAAGATCATTGAAAGATTGGTTAAAAAGGCTTCTATCTTTTCTCCTTAAATATAAAGTACTTTCTACCCATCAATTTGGATTTCTAAGTAACAGTTGCACAAATGATGCTATGTTCGACCTTTTTAATAATGTATACTCTAGCCTGAATAACCATCACTCTACAGCTACAATTTTCTGTGATTTCTCTAAGGCTTTCGACTGTGTAAATCATAATATCTTAATTAACAAATTGCAAAACTATGGATTCAGGGGAGTGCCGCTCGAATGGCTTAAGTCGTATCTGCAACAGAAGGCAGCTTGTGAGGATTGATACGTCTATGTCTTCTTGTAAGCCTATAGAATGTGGTGTCCCTCAGGGTTCAGTACTTGGCCCTATTTTATTTCTGGTGTTTATCAACGACATTGCAAATCTAGACATTAGCGGTAAAATCTGCCTCTTTGCGGACGATACTAGTTTCACTTGGAGCGGCCCAGATGTTACGGCACTATATGATACTATATCCAGTGACTTACGCACCATTAAATCTTGGTGCGATTCTAATCTTTTATGCCTCAACCTATCAAAAACTAAAGTTTTGTCATATAACAGTACTATACAACCTTTTGTACTTAATAACACCACTATTGACGTCGTGGACTCTGTGAGATTCTTAAGACTTGTAGACAACTCGACTTGCACATCGAAGCCTTATCAAAGAAACTAAGTTCTGTCTGTTTTACGCTAAGATCAGTTTCTAAGGAACTTAACTCATCAACCTCTAAAATGGTCTATTATGCCCTTTTTGAGTCGCATCTTCGTTATGCCCTTCCATTCTGGGGATGTTATGCCCTTCCTTTGCTGCGCGACAAAATTTGATCGTATTTTCAAACTTCAAAAGAGAGCAGTTCGATACTTATTGGGACTAAACAGTAGAACTCACTGCCAGAATTTCTTTAAAAATTTCAAAATACTGACTCTTCCTTCCTTATTCATTTTTGAATCCGTTTGCTTAATCCGCAAGCACATATTCTCTATTCCGGAAAGGCCTTCTCACAACTATCCACTTAGGAATGCGGAGCACGATATTTATCTGCCAACCCCGAGCTCAGAACTAGTTAAGGGCTCAATACTGTACAATGCCAAGAAAATGTACAATCATTTGCCTTCGAATATCAAGTCACTTTCATTCTTTCCCGCATTTCGCAAAGCTCTGAAATCATACTTACTGGAGAGAGCCCTATATGCGGTAAACGACTTTTTTGTTGATGTTTAATCATGAACAATTTAGAATTTTAATTTTAATATTTTGATCATCTCACACACTGGTTAAAGGTCTAGTATTTAATATTTTATAACTCTTGATTTTATGTTATTATAACATGATTTTATCCATTTACAGTTTTCCTTTTGTAAAATTTTCTAGATACGCCTGTGTTCTGCAATGTCCATATATGTTTTATTTGTAATTTTATGACGTATTTTTTTTTGAATTGATTTGTATTGTATGAAATTTGTTGTATTATTTGTATATTTGTTTTTGTGCTTTTTTTGTTTTGCTTTGTCGATGAAGCTGTTTTGGCTTTTTGTACAATAAAGCGTTGTTTTTTTTTTAGTTGGGCCCATGGTTGTCTATTGTTGGCTAATTTCCTAACATCATGGTCCCATCACAGGTTCGGTTTTCATTCCCCAACCACTACATGAACAACAAAGTTTGTACACCATCTCGTATATGGTACTCAAAACTGGAGTAGCTGTAAAATAAAGACATCACACATTTTACATAACAATCGGGAAGAATGACGGCACATTTTCATACAGACCAGTGATATTATAACCAAAAATTCAGAGCTCTCAGCCATATTTCCGGTGTGTTATTTATTGAAAATTGAAAATAATCTAAATAATACAGTGATCTAACACTCTCCCTTTTGTTATTGTAAAAACCTCGACGCTACAATACAACCCTTAATATTTTATTCATGATTCTGTTTGTGTTATATATACAAAAAGATTCGCCAAAGCCTATTGTCGTTCGAGTCAGTTCAAAGGAAGCATAAACTGGAAGATTTTTGATTCTATAATACATCAACAATGATATTTTTTTCTGCAAAGAGGTGTGAAAATCAAATTACTGGAATTAAAATACCAATTATAAATAAAATATTTTTGTATAAAAAAATACGAATAGCTTTGAACAATATTAACTAACAGCATAATTATTGTGCCATCTCTCGTGGCAAGATTCCTCTCATAAAAATTAGATTTATTTTTCATATTAACATAGGTCCGATTCTGCTTTATTTTCTAGCTACAGGGTGTTAAATATTTTTTTTTCGATTTATTATAATTTTCTTCCAAGTGCCCTTAGCTATTCGAATTAAATTTTGAGGGTAAAAGTTACTATAACTGCGACATACTTTAAAGCTAAAAAAAGTCTCGATATGTTCACCACGGACGTATACGGGTTATAAGTGGAACATTTTTTCTTTCGTTAGCGAAATTGTATAGGCCGTTTAATGCCTATTTCCTACGAGAGATGGCACAAGTTTTTTGAAATACCCCATTATATTTCTGTATTTGATATCAATTAAACTTAATAACAGTAACTTAAAGTAATCCAGTACGCGATTTTTAAATTCATTGTTGCCAACCATGGACATATTCGGCGCCGGGCTGATTAACTGGAATTTCGATTTCGCGCTCGGGATTCAGGTTGTAGCTCTGCTGTAAAAAATGTCAAGTTGCCGCCGTTGTTTATTTATTTATTTCCTGACATTGTCATTCGTTTTGACACTGTAGTTCAGTATTACGAGTTTTTGGTTTAAATAAACAGTGTTGTGATACCATAGTATAAGCAAACTATATAGTAGCTTTACTCCTTGTCAAATCCTGTGTTCTTTTTCTGCCACTTTATATGACCTTGTTCTCGCTTCCCGTGACCACTGACGTAGCTGTATAGTCGTGGTCTATAACTAGGCAAAGTATAATCGTGGCACTCGCCATAGTTTCACAGAGATGTATTTAGGAAAATATCAGTTTAAAATAAAATAAAATGAAAAAATTGATCATCCAGTAAAAATTTGGTTGAAAACAGAATATTTTCAGATTTCGTGTAAGTAACAATTCTTCTGTATCTGAAAATCTTCTGATGGGAAGAATTGCGGAAAAAATATATAATAGTAAAAATATATAATAAATATAAAGAAAGCGGTAGTAGCCCTTTATGTCCCTTAAGTGCTGTTAAGGTGAGTTTTGTTGATGTAAATTATAAATGTTTATATATTTATGATTAATTTATTTTTGTTTCGTAAAATATTTTGATTAAAAGAAAATATATAAAAGTTGGCAACGCTGTGCCGGTCAAGCTTAATCACATGACTAAAAGTTTATTTGGTATGAACTGTAAACAAAATCATTAGAAAAATACTAAAATACCATGACATAAAAAATCAAAAATATTATACATAAACATTACGTGACTGGTAAAAACAACTGCAAACTTTTTAATATATCCAAATCAACGGCGAAAACTTCCAGTTTGCAAAAACAAACGCAATTGTACCCCGAAATTATTCCCCAACTGTCCGCCGCTTGCGGTTTTTCTAATAAATAAAAATGATTTATCGAATAGATGCAGGCCCTGGTCAGACAGTCGCCTCCATTTCCTTCTCTAACTTTCCCCCCTGCTAACATTTGCCCGGAATAAGCGGCAAATATACCCCATTCGAATTTAGAACCCCCAGCAGCTAATTTCGTTCCTGCAACTTGCGCCGTAACCAAGAGAAACTTTTTCGTTCGATACCGGGTCGTAGCCAGTCCGAATTTACACTTTCCACTCTCATATCGAGGTATCTTGCAGTGTAATAACATTAGACCATCGTACTTCGTAGATAGGTCGCAGGCGAATAGAATAATCAGGCTTTTTGCAAAAAGACTAGGCATATTATAAAACGCCGGCCGGCTGTTTAAGCAAAACAAGGAAATGTCTATACCTATGAGAATCCAATTTTTTCAGCAACTTAATTTTTTTTTTTAATTTCTACTATCATCCCCTAGCCACCCTATCTCGGTGAATTCTGATCCGAGCAAAAAAAGTGTAGATATCATTCCTATGAAAAAAAAAATGACGCTCCACAACTTTTATTTGAACCTTTTTTATTCTAGTTCTTACCGTTTCTCCAAAATTTCGATAAAATAATTTTATTTATTTATTTCAGCCCTTCTCGGGGGTGAATTTAAAAATTCTTTCACAGTTCGTTTTTAGATCTTTTAAAGTAATTTATATAAAAAATTCTACTTTATACCAAAACTTTTACCAAAAAAAAAACAGACGGTACACATAATACAGAGACATAAAAAAGAATATCTATAAATAATGTTGTCGACAGAGTTGGATGGTTATAGCTGTCTATCTATAAATGTAAGCATGCTCTAGGATACTAACGCGTTATGTCCAACTTTATAACAAGCTTAACTTTGGATAAAAGCAAAATATTATAGTTTCGGCTAGTAGCAACCGAAGAAATTCCTGATAATACTATCACTAAATAAGGGAAGTTGTAGAAATGATACTTTTCGATACACAATGAGATAACTTTTCTCCAAAAAATCCTCTGGGTGTTTCGCCACTGTAAGAAAATCTATATAAAAAAAATAAATAATGAATAATATTAATAACTATATAATTTAAATAAATATTAAAATTTTTAACAGAATGTTAACGGTTTTTCTAGACGTATCTGTCTTTTAAAAAACTAAAGTGTTCTCGAATAGTTGCATTAAGATATTTTAAATAGTTTGTTTTACTTTGTTCTTTGTGTTTTTTGCTTTTTAAAAAAAAAATGACGCTCCACAACTTTTATTTGAACCTTTTTTATTCTAGTTCTTACCGTTTCTCCAAAATTTCGATAAAATAATTTTATTTATTTATTTCAGCCCTTCTCGGGGGTGAATTTAAAAATTCTTTCACAGTTCGTTTTTAGATCTTTTAAAGTAATTTATATAAAAAATTCTACTTTATACCAAAACTTTTACCAAAAAAAAACAGACGGTACACATAATACAGAGACATAAAAAAGAATATCTATAAATAATGTTGTCGACAGAGTTGGATGGTTATAGCTGTATCTATAAATGTAAGCATGCTCTAGGATACTAACGCGTTATGTCCAACTTTATAACAAGCTTAACTTTGGATAAAAGCAAAATATTATAGTTTCGGCTAGTAGCAACCGAAGAAATTCCTGATAATACTATCACTAAATAAGGGAAGTTGTAGAAATGATACTTTTTCGATACACAATGAGATAACTTTTCTCCAAAAAATCCTCTGGGTGTTTCGCCACTGTAAGAAAATCTATATAAAAAAAATAAATAATGAATAATATTAATAACTATATAATTTAAATAAATATTAAAATTTTTAACAGAATGTTAACGGTTTTTCTAGACGTATCTGTCTTTTAAAAAACTAAAGTGTTCTCGAATAGTATATATTAATATATACTTTGTTCTTTGTGTTTTTTGCTTCCGACGCCGGAAGATATATATATATATATATATATATATATATATATATATATATATATATATATATATATATATATATATATATATATATATATATATATATATATATATATATATATATATATATATATATATATATATATATATATATATATATATATATATATATATATATATATATATATATATATATATATATATATATATATATATATATATATAGCATTTTTTTTGTCCGTTAGGCAAATTTGGTTATTAGTAAAACACTGCTGACAATTAGTCTCCGTTGGATTAACGCCAGCAGTTTTTACAAAAAAATTAGTATTTTATTTTGTAGATTTTCTTACAGTGGCATAATACTCATACGATTGTTTGGAGAGACGAATCCCGCACAGAGGTATAGACATTTTTTAAGATAACTTTTGCTATATCCGTTCAAGATTTTAACAATACAAATAAGACAGAAAAATAAACCTATTATAAGTAAACTAGCGTATACCCGCGACTTCGTTCGCATCGAACTAATCATTTGTAATGGTGATGATAAAGAATGAAAAGATGAGCAAGAATTTCCATTAACATACAAACTGCATAAAATTTTCTTACATTTATGACAGCATGAGAAAAAAACAATATGGCGGTATTATTATATAACTTGGTAATATTTGAGGGGTAGTTTCATTTCGTTAGAATTTGACTTTCGAAAAATCCGTTTGCCAAAAATAAGCTTTCTACGTCAAGCAGTTTAAGCAGAATCGTGGTTAATCAATTACCCAACTTGTTGGAACACCCTGTATGATTTTTTAAGAAA
Organism: Sitophilus oryzae; assembly: GCF_002938485.1. Classification (NCBI taxonomy): domain Eukaryota; kingdom Metazoa; phylum Arthropoda; class Insecta; order Coleoptera; family Curculionidae; genus Sitophilus; species Sitophilus oryzae. The sequence goes on along the minus strand of NW_022146100.1, from coordinate 3,730,944 downwards.
TTTCAAAATATGTAAAAAACAAAATCAATTATGCGTGTCCAAGCGATTTCCCGAAAGACAAACCGTTTTTTAAATAACAAATATTGTAATATTTGAGGGGCGTTTTCACCCTCTTGGAATTTGAGATTCGAGAAACCACTCCTTATCAAACCTCTACACCCCACAGTCAATCCGTTTGCCAAACTTGACCGTTTTTTAAATAAAAAATATTGTAATATTTGAGAGGTGGTTTCACCCCCTTGGAACTGGAATTTCGAAAAATCCCTTCTTATCGAACCTCTACACCCTAGAATCAATCTGTATGCCAAAATTGAGCTTCTTACGTTGAGTGGTTTGAGCGGGATCGTGATTAATCAGTGAGTCACTTAAGAATTTTATATATTAGTAGAGATTTAAACAGTGTACTTGAAAAGAAAGATTTTTTTTAAACGTCACAAAAGTATTAGTTTTTGCGACGTGATTGACAAAGTAAAAAAAGTCATTTTTCTACGACTAGCTTAGAAAATGCAGTTTGACACACGGAAAATTCGATCTGAAATTGGCGTTTTGCAAACTGTTGTGTGCTACGGATTTAGCGCAAATGTGTCATTTTGCACACGTCATGTGCCAATTTTAACATTTTTAACCTCCAATGTTTAGCTGAAACGCCAAACGCAACGCAGCCGTCAGAACAGTGCCATCATTATGCCTAATAAAACAATATACTTATTCTCTTTATGGTAAATTAAAACAGTTTACAAACTTTATGTTAAAGACCCAAGAACAAACAGCCATTTTGTTCTTTCTCAGGTTACATTATTACGGTGCACAGACCCTTACCTTATACGCTTTCCTTACATTAACAAAGCTATTGAAAAGTTGTTCATTAATTAAATTTTAGCTTAAATTTCGCATCCTCATTGCGGCCAAGTTATCGGCTAGACCCGTACGAAACTCAATATTTTTATAGCCCGAACGCTCCACAAACTATTCAAAGTGGTTTTGGTTTCCAAAACTAACCGAAATTGAGCGGTTTGTAACTTGATAGTTCTGGAAAATGGACTCCTTTACTGCTTACATTTTGTTCAACGTATTAACACAGGCAAAATATTTTATTGCACCCTCACAAAGTTTGTTTTTCAAAAATGTCTCACCCGAAGAAAATTACATGCTGATTAGAAAGATATATCACATTTAATTAATATTTGACATTTTTACTTAAAAAAAATAGTATTTTAAATTTAATTAGAAATTTATATCTAGAAAGCCACGGGCCTAAATCTAACGACAGTTTGACTCGAAATACCAAGTATGTGCTACCAAATTATTAGTATAAAGAACGAGATTTGGTATGTTAGCATATGACATGAATTAGGATTGATTGACATATTCAGTTGTTTTCGGTCACTTCCTGTTTCACTGGAAATAACTACAACTTTTGATTTTTCAATATCACCCTCGGTATCTTTTTATTTTATTCGATAGAAAATGCCACTCTGAATAGAATGATATATCATAGTCAACTTTTGAGATTTTCGCATATAGTTTATTTGACATTATAACATGTGTGTCAAATTACAACATTTTGACTCGTAATACCCAGTGTGTGGTACCAAATTATTCGTAAAAAATAATACTAATAAAAATAAGGTAATGAGTCACTCTTTTCATTTGAAAAAATTGAGATATGACTAAAAAACGATTTGGGCATCTTTTAACCGGTCAGGACATGACACAAAAAAAACAGTAGACGATCAATTATATTTTTCCAAGGCACCTCGATTAAAAATTAATGTTTTTAACACAGCCATTCTAGATTACAATTTAAAATACAATTTTGTTTCAAGCAAAAATGTCAAAAGTTGACGTATGATATGTCATTCTATTCAGTGTCATTTTCTATCGAATAAAGTAAAAAGATACCGAGGTTTCCATTTCAAAATCAAAAGTTGTAGTCATTTCCGGTGAAACAGGAAGCGACCAAAAACAATTGAATACGTTAATCAATCCTGATGTCATATAATAACAAACCAAATCTCGTTTTTTTTATCTGAAAAATTAAAAAAGTTATAAGGGCTTGGTATACTAAACTTTCTATATTTATAAGATTTAGTATATTTTTTTTGTGAAATATTGATGGGCCCACTATGTAGTTATATGGGCCATAGTTCTCGAGCTGCAGTACGCAAGGGTACAAAATAAAAAAAAGGTTACCACAATCCAATTCATTATTTTACAATTTTAGGAATGAAAATTTAAAATCGATTTCAAGTCTTAACAAATCCATAAATCGGCCTTAACGGAAACAATGTGACATTATGTTAAAAACTAACACAGGATCTGTTCCAAAGTATCGTTCATGATTAAGTTGGCGTTCCAAGTAAAACGATCTGGACCGAAGTTTCCGTTGGTTTGTAGTTGCTTCCGGTCATCCGAAGTTAGCAGTGTTTACAGAGACAGCACCCTAGGTCGCTCGTTTTATTATCGTTTAAGAGACAGGGCCGAATTTAAGCGGCACTAACCATTTCTGATGGTTTATTATAATGGTATCTTTGCCGGAAATGGCTCGCTTTAGAACAACGCAAAATAGATTTGCTTGTTAAAGTGGTGTTTTTAGTAACTGTCTTATTAAGTGTATATGATTCTCATATAAAGCGGTGGACCAGGGTTTCCAAACCGGTATAAATAATCGAAATATTCTAATAAGATTATGATGAATTTTTTGCATTGGCTACTAAGCTATCTTGTACACTTCGCACTAAAAAGACCTTCTAAAAAGAACAATGTTCGACTGCAAGGTCTACTAGTAAAAAATTCATTTAAAACATTTTAAAACACTATCCATTTAAATAAAAAAAAACTCGTAATACAAAACTAAAGTGTCAAAACGAATGACAATGTCGGGAACTTTGAATAAGAAGACTAAGGAAAGAGCATAATGTTATCCATGTATTCATGCATGGTGGGCGGAAAAAGCTCTCTAGTGTGGGGATCCTTGACAGTTCTGTTTAACGATTCATTTGACACATTTGAATTTGATTTGAAATTTTGTGGATTTGTCGGTCTTTACGGAGCTTATTTTATGTTATTAATTATTTATTCTGCTACTGATAGGTGTATAAAGGTAGTAAATCTAGATGGAAATTGTGGCAAAACTTAAATAAACAGTGACATTATCGCGATTTATCGAAAAAGACTCTAAAATAGTTGGTTGTGTAGCGTGCGGTAGATCTCGGCAAAAATTGAGTGAAATAATGGAAGAACTTTTCGCTAGTAAGTGACTATATAATATACATACGTGTAGTAAACTGATCATTTATAAAATTCACTTAAATTAACTAAATTATATATTTTCTTGCATTTAAGCTTTTATTTACCACTTGTCAAAGATCAGATGTCAAAGAATTTTGATACGTTAATTTGACTTACTACTTACTCAGTAGCGTATCGGATGTTTGTGTTAATAAATACTTATTAAAAGTTATCTATTTTTATTAGAATTATATATTTTTATAACAATTTTAATAACTACCAACATTTATTCACAACGTAAAATAAAATAACACATTATTGAGTCTACCCCACGTCTACCCTACATCATAGTTTTACATTTTTTAAATAAAATTAGAACGACACTGATAAACCGGAATTTAAGTCGGCCATATTTGAGGCCCATCGCGGTGTACCTAAGATTTTTGATATGCTCCTTCCTTAGTCTTCTTATTCAAAGGTCGGGAAATAAATAAATAAATGAGAACTTGATATTTTTTACAGCAGAGCTACCACCTGAATTCCCGAATTTGAATTCCCGTTAGTCAGCCCGGCACCGAATATGTCCATGGTTGGCAGAAAAAAATTTAAAAATCGCGCCCTCCATTACGTAACTAAAAGTTTAATTCGTATCGAATATATGAATGTTATTTGGTATTTTCTATTTTAATAAAACTCTTTTCTCATTTTCTTTTTGATATACGTAACTGCATTTTTATTAAGTACATAAAGGGGATTAACATGCAGAATCATTGGGAAGAAGCAGTTCACAATAGAACTCAATAGAGAAGAATTGTATAAACTCAGTTAACAGCGACAATCAAAAAGTAAACAGGCAACACAGCAATGAGATTTTTGAATGTCCGGAGTGCGGTAGGCAAATAACATCACGTATCGGGCTTTTCAGTCAGAAAAGTTCATGAAAGAAAACGCCTTGCGTGACCATCTTTTAATGCGTGACGAATACTCGTCAGCGAGTAATGGTGTATATATATATATATATATATATATATATATATATATATATATATATATATATATATATATATATATATATATATATATATATATATATATATATATATATATATATATATATATATATACAGGGTAAGTTTTCCACGATGTTCTCTATGGGTATCTCGGGAACTACTGGAGATAGAGACTCGGTTAAATGGGGAAAAGAATTGCAGTTTTGTGGGGTCATAAATATGAGCCTTTCAGATTTTGAAAAAAACAAATTTCGGCTATTTTAAATGGTCTCTATTTCCATTAAAATTTATTTTAGACAAAAAGTTTTCAGATAAAAGTTGTAGATAATCACATCCTTAATGAGACTGCGTTCCCCGTTTCTCTCTAAAGCCTGTCATTTTTGACATATGACACAAACTTGTGTTTTTTTAAATGGAAACCATAGTTGGCCATGACTTCATAAAAAGCGCCATTTTTAAGCTTTTCTTTAAAAATTACTGGGTTATGCCAATTCTTATCTTTCTTGGTTAATGTCACTTAGTTGGCATGGTATTCTATTATGTAATTTATTTAATTATTATAATTTATGACTTATAAAAACACAGAATATTTTATTAAACAGTTCTTTACAATTTACATTACACAAACTTAAACTTAAAAAATAATATCACTACATACAGTTTAAGTTATTTTAGAAAATATTCAAAAAATATACTGCATAAAAAATCTAAAACAGGTAGGTCTAAAATAGATAGAAAAATATAATCTCAAATAGATATATAAATCTAAAATAGATAGATGCAATTGAGTCCGAGTCCAATTGAGAGGAGGCTCATGCAATTGGTCCACCTCTTCCTATCTTTGAGTTTAAATAAGTATGATAAAAATAAATTTTAACATTTTTTTCATTGTCATAATGAAAGTTATGTTGGAACCACTCTATAGAAGCGCGAGTCTCTAAATTTAACTTTTCTAACATGTCTTGAAAACCGTTCTCTAAAAAGCTATGTAACGTATCCTCGAAAATGTATGACCAAGAACAAAAATCCTAACTAGTAATCCTACACGCTTTTCTTCATTTGAAAAATTCATATTTACAATTTTTGGTTATTTTAATTTACAAAGTTTGTATGTGACAGTTTGGCATTTCTGATAGCAACGACGATTGAACTTGTTTCCATGGCTAACTAAGTGAAATTGTTTAAAAATTAAAAGAATTGGCTCTAACTCAGTATTGTTTCGAAAAAAAAATATTGTAGCTTATATCGCTGAAAAGCCTAAAAAATGGCCTGAAAAGCTTAAAAAATGACGCTTTTTATTAAGTTATAGCCAACTATAGTTTCCATTTAAAAGACATATGTTTGTGTCATATGTCAAAAATGACAGACATTAGAAAAAAACCAAACCAAACAGAAACTCATTAGAGATGTAATCATCTACAACTTTTATCTGAAAACATTTTGTCTAAAATAGATTATAATGGAATAGGGACAATTTTTAAAGTAGCCAAAATTTGTTTTTTTCGAAATATCTAGTAAGCCATGAACTTTTTCAAAAATCTGAAAGGCGCATACTTATGACCCCATAAAACTGCAATTCTTTCCCCATTTAACCGACTCTCTATCTCCAGTAGTTTCCAAGATACCCATAGAGAACATCGTACTAAAAACTCACCCTGTATATAGGGAAATTGAAATAACTTCCGTTGCGCATCATAATACGACCACCAGCAAACTCCATAAGACGACGCATGGTGTCATTGATGACGTGCAACGGAAATTATAGTACATAAGTATTACTTTAAATTAGATTTCTCATTCAAGAGTAAATTCAGGAATCCCGGTATGGTAGGTTCTTATCCCGACATTTTAAAACGGAGCCCCAATCACAAAAAAGTTTTAAATAATTTTTATCAGGTAGTAATTGTTAATTTTGAAGTTTAACTTTAATACTTGAAATACCTATCATCATTTTAACAGAACATCAACGGTTTTTAACAAGGGTAGACGTATTTGTTGAAAAAAAAACTAAAATGCTATTGAATAGTTGTATTTAGATATTTTAAAGCTTTTTTATTTGTTCTTCGCTTTTTTTATTCCGGCGACGGGGATAGGTTTTTCCTTATTAATTTTAAACTAAAACCGATAATTAAAAGAGATTAGACTTTAGAATTTCTCATGTCTCCAAAACCAAATTGAATACCTTGGAACGAATATGGCATTCAATTGCAAATGTGTGATAAAGCCGACAACCCGGCAGTATATTTGATTGCGGTAAATGCATTGCTCAGCATCGAAGTATATTAATAGGTGATTGAAATATTTGGCGAGGATGCCAGACGACCCAATTCTAGTGAGATTCATATCGACGATAATCATAGACCATTAAATTATGCATGAAGCCAAAAAAAAATATATTATAATATTTAGTTTTTAGTAAGAATTTATTCATTTTTAGCACAATATAGTCTAGCCAACGAGAAGACAGTAGATTGTTTTGGAAATTAATAACCGCAACCTTATATACCGGGTGTTGCATCGTCGGACGGGACATAGGAAATCCCATGTAAATTTTAATGGGGTCAATTATTGGCTTCCCTAATTATTTTAGAGAATAATTCAATTTAGGTTTATTGAAGAGCACTAAAACCCACATTCAAAAGAATAACTTTATATATTTTTGATTAGCATTTTGGTTTACGAGTTATCGCCGATTTCTTTTTAAATATTTCTCTGTATTTACTTATGAGCACCAGTCAAGGTAAAAGATAACTGTCAAATGAAGTTGTCATTTCAGAAATTTACCTATTTTGTGCTTTATTATTATTGAAAACTCATTCCTACATCGGAAATCTTACAGATGTATTTATAAATACAAATTAATATGAATTAAAGTAAAATAAAGTAATCAATTACAAGGTTAATTATAGAATTATTACAATATTCAATAATTTATTAATTTAGGTACTATTAAATTGTTAGAACTTTAGGATTTAAGAAGATGTTCAAATATTCCTCCATCGACTGCTAGACAATAACCCAGGCGATCATAAAATTCTCTTCTTCCATTCGCTAGTTGGTAAACTGAAATTCTAGTGCATTCTGCAGAAATAGCATTTTTTAACTCGTCTAGAATTGGGTATTTATATTTTATATTTACAAACATTTACTTTCCTTGTCCTTGTTTCGACAAAGCTGTGTTGGTTTTCTTTGTTCCAATATCGATAATTTTGAACATTGGGTTCATATTTAAGGTAAACGTGCATTCGTCAGTAAAACATATGTTTTTAAAAATTCCCTATCCGTGTTTGCTCTTTCCATCATATCAAAACAAAACGCATGCCGCCGTATTTCGTCCCCATCTCGTAGTTCTTGGTGCTTTTCATATTTGAAGGAATAGTACTTATGTCGTTTCAAAATTCGAAACGGTGTAGTGTGATCTATTCCTATTTCATCCTCAAGTTTCCTTGTGCTGATCTTTCCATCGTTCTCTTCCACGCACAATAAAACTTCCAAGTCGGTATCATTTCTTGCATCTTCTCTTTGTTCCTGCCTTGCTTCACATCTGCAGTTATTTATTAGGGTACCTTTGGTCTCAAATCTCTGGATATTCCGACACCTTTTGATAACTATTTCCTTGATAATACCATTTAATCATCAATACTTTTTCTTCGGTAGTGTAATTCATGGCTAATATTTTCGATGTAGGTATGATTTTTTAATAATAATAATAAAGCAGTAAATAGATACATTTCTGAAATGACAACTTCATTTGACAGTTATCTTTTACCTTGACTGGTGCTCATAAGTAAATACAGGGCCATAAGAAAGGAGAAATATTTAAAAAGAAATCGGCGATAACTCGTAAACGGGCTAATCAAAAAAAAATATCTAAAGTTATTCTTTTGAATGTGGGTTTTAGTGCTCTTCAATAAACCAAAATAGAATTATTCTCTAAAATAATTAGGGAAGCCAATAATTGACCCAATTAAAATTTACATGGGATTTCCTATGTCCCGCTCGACGATGCAACACCCGGTATAGAGCTATGGTGTCCCACATTCTTGAGTTATAACTCATGATACACTCTCAGGGCTTTGATAAAAGCCAGTAACCTGAGACGGTCTTACTGAGGTTAGTTCCCCATCTCTGATATCAGTCGTACCAAAGTTTATGGCAAGAATGATTATCGTCTCGGTGCATTCAGTGATGAGGTTTTCTTATATTTCCCTATTTTCTTCATATAATCTGCATTCACTATTGTTTCTTAGCTTCATTCTACTGAGGTGTTTATTGAGGAGACAGTGCACTGTTAAAAATCCCGTGACAATCGGAAGATTGCTCTTACTTAAATGAAGGAAAATCTTTGATTTTTCTCGGTCGCGTAAGTCCTGAGCAATTTCTTCGATTGTCTTGAACAAGACACTTGACACTTTAGTAATGCAGTATTATAATACTTTTGATATCCCGTAGAATCCATACATTAAAATCACAGAATTAAACATACCGTGACATTTTTGAAATTATCTTTGGTAAAAAATATTTCGACCAAAACATTTCGCTTAGAATTTAATCCTGTGTGCTCTTCAGTGCGATAGAAAAAATCCCGGCTTAAAATACACCTGCTGCTTGCAGGAACGGCTAAAAAAGGACGTAAAAATCCAGGACAGGGAGAGAGGAAGAGGGAGACAACCACGAAGCGCAGCGACATATCGTGGCAACGGGAGACTCTAAAGTTTTATTATATTGGCCAGGCTGGAGAAACTTCAGGACTTGCAAGTCCGGAGTTGAGAGACCGCGAGTTTCTACCGGCAACGTTGTGCAGAAAAAACTTGCTTAAATTTAGAAGGTTTGATGCTGTCTCTGTTGATCTGGCTCATTTTTTTTATAAATATGAGGTCATTAGATTCAAAAATAATAAAGCGTTTTAACCAAGTCTTTAGAATGTTGGACACATAATTTAATAGGTTCTACATCTAATATGTATAGAAATTCATAAAAAAAATATTTCTATATACAGGGTGATTCTCAGCGATAGCTAAAAATATCGATAGGGACTAAAGCAGCCCATTGGATATCATACAAGGAGATAAAACAATGTTTTCCTTTTTTATAAAATTTCTCAAATTGTTGTTACTTTAAATTCAACTCTATGTAGGTATATTATTTAAAAAATCGAAACATTGTTCATATGATTCAAGTTTCACTAGTTATATAAAATAAAATAAAGATAATAATAACTCTATTACAATTGTTTCGTTGAAAAGAAATCGACAAATATTAAAACATTTTTTGCTAAATTTCTAAAATTTTCACAGTAAGAAAATTCTTAAAATGAAACTATAATAATAGAAATATTAATTTTTAAATAATCTACTTAAGAAAGCACAAAGTTTATAAATAAGAACATGATACATCCTTGAAAATCAATTTTCTTGCAACAATACAAATAGCAAATAAAAGAATTTCGGACTTCCATGGTCTTTATTTATTTTGATTAGATCATCGATCAGAAGGATCACTGACCGTTATCAAGTGTAAACGATTAGTATATCGATAGATTGGACCAAGGCCAAATTTATCGTGTACGACACGCCTCACTGTGACAGTTAGTTTTGACATAGTAAACCAGTAATTTTTTCTTTGAAAAGAACCAATAATGTTTTCTTTGAAAAAATAATGATAAAACAGTTTCTGTTGAACTTTCGGCACAAAAACATTTTATTTTTATTTTTTTAGTCTAATAACTATTTAATCAACAAGTTTAATTTATGTCAATTATTCATGTATTGATAATTTCGATTCCAAATATCTCGAGAACCATTACTCGTAGCAATTTTTACCAAGATACCTTTTTTACGTAAAAAACGTCGCAAATGTATATTTTTTAGTCAGTAGTTTTATACAGGTACGGACGAAAAGTTATTACTCTTCAAACCAGTTAAAAAAATATGTAGGTGGCGCCCTCTACAAGTAGGAGTCATATTGACATGAAAATCAAATTTCTCATGTCAAAAAACTCCCAGACACCAATTTTCATTCAAATATTGACGTTAATTCAGAAGGCATTTAGAAAAAATCGATATAAAAATGAAATTTCTACACCCTGTATGTCCAAAACTAAGCATTTTTACATATTTTTATAACCAATATTAAATAACGACCAACATTTACTGACAACGTAAAATAAAACAACAAATTATTGAGTCTACCCGATACATCGAATAAAACAACATTGAACCTCATTCTGGAATAGTATGTAAATAAGAAAGTTTTTAATTAAATCAGATAAACCATCAAAAATTGTAAAAGAGAGATAATGGACAGGGACTTAAAAAAGTTGTTAGACTTTTTAAAAAGTAATAAAGCGAAATTTATCGCTTGTATAAGTTAAGGAAGCGGCATTTAATACGCTTTCGGAATGCTGCGAATCGATGTTTTGACATTGCCCAAGGGCTGATAAAGTTTTAGCTCTCTGCTTATTTAAGGATTTACCAGTCAAAATTAATTTCACTGAAAGATATTTGATTAATTTTATATATTTATAGGGACGGATAAGTCTCACTTTCCTGTTAAATTTGACGAGCAGTTATAATTAGTACTGCCAGGGAATTTTGATTTAACTGAGGAATATTTAGAATTTTAATACAAAACGTTTTTAAGAATACAGACTTTTTTGAATGAAGTAATTTTATTTTATTCATGTCGATTGGTATTTTTACAATTCACTTTGAAGTCAGAACTTCCTTACAAGAAAGAATACAAGAAATACTTTATTTGAAATTGAATTTAAAAATAAACTTTTTATTCTGTTAGAGCCTGATTTGGCCATATTCTATAAAAAAGTTTTAAAGAAAACTCAACAGGAGTTTTATTAGGGTGATAAGAAGCTTTATTTTTTTTTATTTATGTCATATTTTTAACTTTTTAAATTATTGTTTTTTTTAATATTTCTAAGGATTAATCTTCTATTCTAGCTCAGAAGTATTGATTAATATGCAAAAGCTACATTTTAGAACTTATGAAAAATAAACTTTTATTCTGTTCAGAACCAAATTTGACCTGTTAAAATATTGTGTAAAAAAATCTTTTAAACTCCACACAAAAAGAACGAGCTTCGTTAGGATGTAAGAAGCTTTAAATTTTAAAATTATAAAAAATAGTGTCATATTAACTTTAAATAATAATTTTCTGTGAAAACTGTCACTTAGTTTACCTTCTATTCTGTCTTAAAAGTATTCTAACCATTTTTCAAAGTTATGAAGAAAGGTGACTCATATATTGAGAAATTATGAAACATAATTTTTTATTCTGTTAGAGCATGATTTGATCTCTTGTCTTATGTGACAATTGTCACTAAAAACACTAGTTTATCTTCTATTTTGCCTGGAAAGTATTAAATAATATGCAGAAGCTATATTTTCAAATTTATAAAGAAAAGTTATTCATATATTAAGAAATTATGAAACATAAATTTTTATTCTGTTAGGGCCTGATTTGATCTCGTCTTATGTGACGATTGCCATTAAACACACTAGTTTATTTTCTATTTTGCCTGGAAAGTATTGAATAATATGCATAAGCTATAATTTCTAATTTATAAAGAAATGATATTTATGTATTGAAGAATTATGAAAAGTTAAAGCAATAAAGTTATTTATTAGGTAAAATAACATAAAATAAATGCACCTTTTGATACAAATCATTAGTAAACTTATTTTGTGATAAAATAATTTGAATTGTCCTAGATAAATCGGTTGCATTTCCTTAAATTGGGCCCACAACGGCCTCTTGGCGTGCCAAATTCTATTAAGCCGACTTTTTGCCGATTAAGGCTCATTTCCACAATTGTTTTTGCTAGTTTCTCCGCATTAGGTCACAGTATCGCTATACAGCAGCAACCCAGCAACAACTTTCTGCAGTTACATCAGTTACGGTAAATAATAGGGTTAGCTAGCGTGCCGCGCGGCTCCATGTGCTACATTAATAATATCTCAGGCTCCATGTTGTACATTAAAGCAATTTACGATAATAATTCTCAATTGGAGTGCCTTAGAATATCATGTGTGTACTCGGAAATAATAACAGGCCCATTTTAATTTCAAGTAATGTTTATATTTTCGTTGCTGGATTGATACTGAACGTCAATGTACTTGTTTAATAAGCAAACTATAAAAAACAAGGCAAATACAAGGGCTAATAACCGCAAACTTATAGATCTATTGAACTTTCATTGGTTATTCACAAACTATCGTGACCCGAACACGGTGTTCGGCCAGACTCGGCAATTCAATGACAGTAAAATAAAACACTAAATCACCACAATACACCAAAACACTTTTACTTTTACACTGGACGCGCGTTTCGCTAACCATGTTAGCATCATCAGCAGATGATTATAAACTTCAGTTTATAATCATTACTTCACTTTCAGTTTATAATCATCTGCTGATGATGCTAACATGGTTAGCGAAACGCGCATCCAGTGTAAAAGTAAAAGTGTTTTGATGTATTGTGGTGATTTAGTGTTTTATTTTGCTGTATAACACCAAAGGTTCCAACCCTCAACTTTAAAATTCAATGACAGATTCATTGATATTCCTTGAATATGTACAATCGAAATAAAAAGAGCGCAAATTACCTTGGGAATGGTCGATAATATTCACAATATAATTTTACGTATAAAATATCATTCATCATTAATTTTAAGGTAACTTATTGACACTGTCTTTTCCCGATATTTATCAACAAGTATATACAATATAATCGAGAAAACCGGGGTAGCTTTAAAATGAAGATCGCTGTCATTTTATATGTAAAATTATATAGGAAATGTCAACTGGTCGACGTTTTTTTTCGGTCATACAGTATTTTCTATGCAAAACATTAATGAGTATATCCATGAATTTTATAAAATATATCGATATTTCGTCCCCGTCCGTACATTCTAAATTTTATTTACAAAATGATTCAGACCATAACCAAGAATTTCAATGTCAAGACAAATAAACTATATGATATTTTTGGCACCTATAGTATGATATTTTAGAGTAGAAAGCCGAGTAAGTGTGAGTCACTAGCAAGAAATTTCCTTGGACAATTACAAAATCCAACCGCAGGTAAGCTAATATATTATACACCGTATGATCGAATAAAAACGGAGTCAGCGCTGGCTATGAAATGAACATCGATTACATTTCCCATATAAATTTACATATAAAATGACAGCGATCTTCATTTCATAGCCATCGCTGACGCCGTTTTTATTCGATCATACTGTAATATAATTTTAATAAATTAATTCTCAATTAATCAAATACCTACTACACACATTATAATCAATAAAAAATTATTTTAATTACAGTAAAATATATAGTATTTTCAATTAATTTTTTACATTCTATAATGAACGTTTTTCGGACCGAGAAATATCCAAAATTAACGCGTCCCTAAACTGACTGCATTCCCCAAATTGCAATTAATTTACGCAAATAGTATAACTCGGTTATTTAGTCACAAACAAAAAACGACGCCCCTTCACAAACTAGCCAGCTCTCAATTTTTCATTACAACGTAACCGTGTACGTACGTGCATAATACTTCTGTTTTTGAAACGAGTTGATCAAATTCAACACGTGCTGGAAAAAATCTTTTTTGTCTTTGACTGTTTGAGATAATTACATTCATTTTTTCGCTACGTTTGTAGCGAATAGAAGGGAATGTACGGGTCATATTTACAATGGAAAACGGTTTTATTGTGACGTTACGAAGAGATCGTGTTTGTACAGGTAAAAACGTGCTTTATATGAAAAAACTCTAATTAATTCAAACGCTAACCTTTCTACCTTTTGTTTCAGGAAAATGCCAGTCTTTATTTTCACCCTAACAAACGATTGGTCAAAATTATTTGAGTAATAGAATGTCCATTTTCATTGATAAAGCTCAAAAAACAGGTTAGAACAAGTTAAAAATATGGGATTCGGCGAAAAAAAATAATAAAAACAACCAAAATTAAGGCCATCGTCGCTGTTCACAAAAGAAGAAAAATTACTATAAATACCAAATACTCCATACAAAGTTCGTATACATACGATTTGTTCAATACATACCAAATCTCGTTTTTTTATTTGAAAAAAAATTATAGATATGAGCCACTTTCGGGAAAAATTTATCTCGTTGTTCGGCGGTATACCGCTCCAGCGGCGGTATTTTTTCGTGAATTGTATATACCGCCGGCGGTATTTTGCCAGTTTGTATTAAAATATCTATTAGCTACCGGTATACAAGTTTTTTTGTTAATTTTATTACGAAATAACATATTTATTGGACCAAAATCAATCATTTTCGAATAAAGAAGATATGATTTCGTCGCTCCGGGTTCATCAGTTCGTCGTGAAAGGGCACCGTTCGCGTTCCAGACTCGTCTGCTATAATAAAAATTCGTTTTTTTTATTCTGCGAATTGGGCTTACGATCGAGAGCAGATGGTGCTGGATTCCATTATGGCGCGATCAAAAGGAAAACGTGGAAAAAAGCGATGGAAAAAACACGACAATAGGAAAGGAAAATATGAAATTGGGCAAGAAAGTACACAATAGCGTATTTTCGCGGGGAAAAACTGATGAATTGAACCGTCTTGCTGTCAGGTGAAGTGTATAAATAGAAAAAAACATGTCCTGAATGTAAAATTTAGTTATTTAAATTCTAATCTTTATGTTGTTTTGACACATTTTTATTATTCTTTTTTGTAATAAAAATTATAAAAGGATTTTGTTGTAGGCTGTAGACTAACCTTAAATTTGTCGAAAAAGAGCCCAGCAATTAATATTACACAGCGAAAAAAATAATAAAAACGGCCAAAAGTATGGCCATCGTCGCTGTTCACAAAAGAAGAAAAATTACTAAAAATGTTTACCAATCTGTCGTATTATAAGTTAAACAAGGGAGATAAAAGAAAGGGCCGTTTTATATCGCAATTCGGCCATTTTCAGACGAAAATCCGGCACAAAAAGAATTCGCAATTAGAAATTTTAATTAAAAAGCGCACTTCTTAAAATCTCTTGGAAGCATTAAACAGGGCTATTTTTTATCTATTATTAAGAAAGCATGGAATTTAAGCAGCATCTTATGCTTGGCGATTAACAAATTTCGTAGTATTGAAATACTTGATCTAGATTTAATTTTAGTTAGTTTCCTATAAAGAGGAGTTGGACATGCCAGTAGATATCCCTCTGGCGGCTGAAGATGAAGAGTTGGACAAATTGAGAGACCACCCTGATGAGCCCAGCACAGCAGACACGATCGACTTTATATCAATGAGCCAGGTCAATCGGGCTTGTGCAGATAAGTTAAAGTTTTTAATTTACCTAGTGGAATAGGCCTCCGGGGAGACCACGTTAAAATAAACGCGCCATGTCCTTTACCTCTTGGGTGGTGCGGAAACAAGTACACATTTTCAATCATTAAAATTAATTATTCATAAATTAATGAGCGAATTAATGATACGCCACTGTTTCATGACAAAATTGAAGAAACTAAACTAAAACTAGTTTTAGTGAACCCTAATCGACATTTGATTTCGGAAAATCGACTATAAATAATATATCATATTATTCGCAAAATTGTAAAATTTCCAGGGATTTTGTGCCTAAACGGTTGACTTTAGCGAAAATTTTCATAGAACCTTTTTTATAGGAAATTACAACATACAACATACAAAATAACGATTTTGGGCGCCATCTTGGCAAGATAGCGGCGCCAGCGACAGGTCTGGAAATGTGCATTTTATGGATTTTAGTTAGGGACCCCAAAACCTATAAACCTGCAAAGTTGCAAAAGTTCCGGACTTGGAAAAGCAAAAATCCCCAATGACTGAACTATTAATGCCGATTAAAAGTTGTCTCTTGATATTTTGTCGATTTCAGCCTCCTTGATGAGATAAACGCAAATTTGCTTTGATCCTAAGTCTAATAGCAACCTTTAAAAAATTAACTTGCGAAAATCGAAACTTAAACTTTAAAAAATCATTAACTTGCGAAAGTTCTAAGTACCTTATCAAAAAATATAAAAAAATCCTATAAACGTGGGTATGGAAATGCATCGTTTTAGAGTTACAGGATGTTAAAACTTTTTAAAATTAAGTTTTTTGTAATTATCTTAAACACTATCTTTTTTAATTTAAAATTCCTATAGGATGGACTAGTAGAAATAATAAGTAATATTAATAATATTTAATAACAAATTAGGTAAAATATGTAATTTATTAAATATATTTTTATTTTATTAATTGTTTATTAATAATTTAAATTTTTTTATTTAGAATTTAAAATTGCGTTTATCACATGATCAAGGAGGCCGAATTCGACAAAATATCAAGAGATAACTTTTAATTGGCATTAAATGGCCTACACAATCAAATCAAGAGAAAAAAGTCAGTGGTGCACATGTCTTTTATTGAAAAATATTCCAGTGATAACCCATATGCACGTCCCTGATAACTTTATCGACACTTTTTTAGCACTAAAAGTACTTGGAAGAAAATTATTATAAATCTAAAGATTATTAAAACTTAAACACCCTATAGCTACGAAACAAAACAGAATCGGACCTATGTCGATATGGAAAATAAATCTTATTTTTACGTGAGAAATCTCCCCACGAGAGATGGCACATGTGTTTTAAAACACCCTGTAGAACAAACGATCTAGCTAAAAAAGGATCGAACACTCTAGACCGGAACTCATATAATTATTTTAATAAATAATATTTTCTTGCCTTTAGCTGTGTATTTTTTCTAATTTCAAAAAATCGAAAGTAGAGAAAAAATAAAAAGTAAAAAGAAAATTGTTTTGCTTGTCGTAAAGGGGGAACCAAGCAGGGGGGTGACAGTAAACCGGAAAATTGGAAACAGTTGTGGCGCGGTTCTACCCAGGCAGAAAGCATGGCCTTCTAGACTGCCCTAGACAAAAATCTGAATATTTCTATATGATTTCTGTCAATTTCTGCTACGGAACATTTTTATGCACGTCGGCGTCCTGTTCTTTTGTCTTTTGTCTGTGTGTCAGCGTCAGCTCCCGAGGCCTCTGACAAGGTCGGGCGCCATTTTAATTTTTGCCGTTTAGATTTGATTGGAAGTTTGTTTCTGATATTTCGGCTGAAATTTATAAGTACAAAGATGTTTTTTGATATAAAGTTCCTTGTTAACACTTTAATAAAGTATATATGATATTAATAACATGAAGAAAATGATGAAATCGACGTTTCTGCGTGTAGTAGGTATGGGCCACATTATATGTAAAAATAGGTAATATATTAACTGTTTTTATATTTTTTTAGCTTTAAACCCAAGGATCTTGGGATATTCTTTGCCAAGGATTTTTCCGTATCTCTACTTTAAAGACTGATCAGTGATTTTGAGCAATTGAAAGCAAGTTATACAAGGTAAATTATGATTATTGAACTATTATTAGCCTACATTAATTTTCTACAAGATGAACAGAAATGCGTAATTACATATCACATAGGTACCTATTATGTATTTTCATAGCAATAATGCTATAAATCTATGTATGTAGATTATTTTAAAATACAAATGAGGTATTAGATGTATATGTATCATATTTTTATTCATTTTATTTTCATTCAAGTCCTGTTTGATTTAATTCACAAAAGTCTTATGTACCTATATTTATGTTTTTACATACATTTTTTTGATTCCAGGTTTTGTGTGGGTTCCGGTTGCCTTTTTCCTGCTTCCAGTTATTTAGTTTTATGCCCGTGAAGCTGTGAAAACATTTATGTATCTTCAAGTTTCTGTAAATCAATGCACTGTTACTTTACTAATTCACTTTAACACAGCATCTCTGATATTATTTAAATATTTGATATTGATACAGTAGTTTATTGGTTTATAGCTCTTTAATTGTGTTGATTTGCATATTTACATTGTTCTAAATTCCAAATAAATATTTTTGAGTAATTTTGTTGTATTATTTACTACTAGAAAGAGTAAAAAGTATATTAGCCCTCATTTAAACCTCCTGAACAGCCCGCCATTAAAAACCGGAAACGGAAATAAATTTCATAAAATTGAAATTGTCATGTCTATGTCATGTCAAATGTCCCAGCCGCCATATCTGGCCATATCTGAAAATTAGTTACCCAGGCAGCCACGCTGTTTCCATAATTTAACATTGACTTGACACTTCTTCTTGTATTTATTATTTTATGGAACCAAGCTCCACTCCCACAACCGGTTTCTGGGCCTACCCTTCATCAGGTGGGCTGTCCAGGGGCTGGTTCTCACCGATACGGCAAGCAAAACTCCTTCTATATCAACAGACGATGTCGTAAAGTGTCGGTGAGATATTAGTGCATCTCCCGTCAAAAGTTACCATCTTTGAGAGCGTTTTTCTCAATTTTCTTTTTACTTTTTTTAATTTTTTTATTTTTACTCTACTTTCGATTTTTCGAAATGAGAAAAAATACACAGCTAAAGGCAAGAAAATATTATTTATTAATATACACTAAAGCTGTAAGAATTTTGTTCATTTCATATAATTATTTTATATACAATATTAATAAATAATAATAATAATAAGTTAATGGTTATGTACTATTCGATTGCTTAAAAAAAACTAATAAAAATTTCAATAAATATTGCATTTACTTATTACATGTTATTAAAATAATTTTAAAATTAATACACGACCATATAAATATATTACAGTTATTAATATTTGTAATTGTTCAGTTTTGTGCCATTAAAATATCGTTTTATACACATTTTAAGGTAATTTAGAGACATTATCGTTAATATTTTTGTAAATATTACCCCTGCTGATTAGTTTTAAATCAATTTTTGCCTGTCAATATCAGGACATTTATTTTATTTTAAAATGATAAAATGCGGGTGATGTTATGTATATGTGTGTTTAATATTATATTAATGTTATTGCTTACGACATTAAATAGGCGCATGTAACGCTGTATGGAAATTATTAATGTTTATAAATTATTTATTATCGAGTGGAATATATAAATGAAATTATTTTCTAGTTTATTGATTCGTTACGTTTTAATATGTTAATTTAATTACTTTTTGTACAGCCTTCTTGTTTTCATAGGATTGAAAATAAAAACTTACAGTTATTAACATCAAAGAGTATTATGAGTATGACAGTAAACTGATTAACATGTATTTTCCACACGTAATCTCTGATTTTCCTGGGGTATTTTTGTTTATACGCTGTTTGTACGCATTCTACTTTGTACCATATACAGGGTGGTCCGAATTGTATTCCGAAAGCTTCGGCAGCATATTCTGCAGATTAAATTAAGTAAAAAAGTTCGTGTAAATATATGTCCTAAAATGATTAGTTTCGGAGATACAGGGTATAGAAATTTCATTTTTATTTCGATTTTTTTCCAAATAATTTAAGAAGTAACGTCAATATTGGGATGAAAATTGGTGTCTGCGAGTTTTTGGACATGAGAAATTTGATTTTCATGCCAATATGACTCTTACTTGTAGAGGGCGCCACCTACATAAGCTTTAACTGGTTTGAAGAGTAATAACTTTTCATTCATACCTGTATAAAACTACTGAGTAAAAAAATATACATTTACAACTTTTTTTACATAAAAAAAGGTCTCTTGGTAAAACTCGCTACGAGTAATGGTTCTCGAGATATTTGAAATTGAAATTATCAATACCTGTCATCGTTGACCAAATAGTTATTAGACTGAAATCTTAAATTTGAAATCTTTTTGTGCCAAAAGTTCAACAGAAACTGTTTAATCATCATTTTTTCGCAGAAAAAATTATGATTAATTTAAAAAAATAAAATTTTTTATTTCAGTCAAATAACTCTACTCAACGCGTATGCTTTTTTTTTCAATAATGACGTGTATTGACTATTTCCATTTTAAATATCTTGAGAACGGTTGCTCGTAGCGATTTTTATCAAGAGACATTTTTTACGTAAAAAGTCATGGAAATGTATGTTTTTTTAGTCAGTAGTTTTATACAGGTACCGTCGAAAAGTTATTACTCTTCAAAACAGTCAAAAGGCATGTAGGTGGCGCCCCCTACAAATAGGAGTCATTTTGACAATAAAATCAAATTTCTCGTATCACAAAACTCCCAGATACCAATTTTCATCCAGATATTGACGTTACTTCAGAAATTATTTAGAAAAAATCGAAATAAAAATGAAACTTCTACACCCTGTATCTCCGAAACTAAGCATTTTAGGACATACATTTATATGAGCTATTTTACTTATTTTTATCTGCAGAATATGCTGCCGAAGTTTCCGGAATACAGTTCGGACCACCCTGTATATTTATACAGGCTTTATAAAAATTTCAAGTTTTTTTTTAATTCAAGTTCCCTCCGTAACGGTAGCACATATCGATGTGCGATTTTCACCATCTTGTTTTTTTTTATAAAAATTGAGCTCCAGACACCGATATTAGTTTTCATGTATCTCCTATAGAAAAGGATGTTTCCCTTTAAAAGCGTCCAATTTGACCAACCCTGTACATACTAACTTTTTTATAATTAGCATAATCGTATCATACAGTTAGGATATGCATAATATGTACGTACTTAAGTCTACAGATACCGGCAAGGCAGGCAGTTTAATTTAATTTTCGTTTAGTTGGGCTTTAGTAAACCCACCTTAATGAAGTGCACCCCTTTATGGCTTGTGTAGCTTCGTTGCAATTTGAATTAAAACCACGCAGTTACTTTTAGTCACGGAACTGTTACGACTCTCGAATATATAACGAGCAAGAAATGTTCTTTATACTTTATACTTGGCAACAAACTACCTGTATTAGATTGTATACTAAGGGCTGGCAAAAGTTAGTCTTGGGTCGAGATTTCCGTATGTAAGAAGAGTGCAATGCGTTTATAATGTACTGAACAAAGAGAGGACAGTAAACACGTTGCCAAATGTATGAAATAAACCGAGAAACTGTGCACATCGCTAAGACACGTGGAAGGGGATATAGCAGATTTGTCGCAGTTCACCGGTCGACCCAATCAATACCTCTGTCAGTACTTAGAGTTCTAGGGAAAGGTGTACGTCATGCGTTCAGCTTCACGATTTAATTACGTCTCGTGATACTAAATTTCTTTATTTATTAACGAGTCGTTGTAATTTTCCCTATAGCTTGAATTTTTTTAAGTGCAAGCTAGAAACACTTACATTTTTGGTAAAAATAAGTGGAACTGAGTGGGTGTTCGATAGTGGTCGCGGTATTAGAACTATTTCTTCTTAAGGTGCCGTGCAGATTCCTGCGTAGGCGTTCATCTTTTTCTTCCTCATCAGATGGTTCTGTTAACTGCCGCGACTTGGAGTGCTTGGAAGTCCTGTATGCCTGTCCAATGACGAATATTTCTCAGCCAGGATAGCTTCCTTCGTCCTATCCCCCTTTTGCCCCCCAAAATCTTCTGTAGAACTATCATCAAAATCTTCTAGAACTATTAGAACTTCAAAAATCTATTAGAAATAATAGATTGTAGTTTTTTCAAGAACTTTGTTAATATTTCTGGCTGTATTTTCTTTGTAGACAGTATGTGAAAATCTTTATCAATAAAAAAATTACACGATTGCTGAAAATTGCTATGCTCTAAAAGTATTTACTTTTAGAGCACGTCTCCATTCCATTTGTTTCCGTTGAGTCACATCAGTAGTTTTATACAGGTACGGGCAAAAAGTTGTTACTCTCCAAAACAGTTAAAACACATGTAGGTGGCGCCCCCTACAAATAGAAGTCATATCGACATCAAAATCAAATTTCTCATGTCAAAAAACTCCGAGACACCAATTTCCATCCAAATATTGACGTGACTTCAAAAATTATTTGGAAAAAATCGAAATAAAAATGAAATTTCTACACTCTGTATCTCCGAAACTAAGCATTTTAGGACAGAACTTTGTTTACTTATTTTTATCTGTAGAATATGCTGCCGAAGTTTCCGGAATACAGTTCGGACCACCCTGTATATTACAAAAAATAAAGTGTCACGGTAACCACTCGGAACAAAGAGAACGGGAAGCAAAAGGGTTATTTTCGTAGGTTAACCGTTGGAAAATACGGTTTATTCAAGGAAATTAAATGCGGTCTCTGCGGAAAAACGATTGCTGCGCCCTGAAAGGGCCCACGGTCCTCAAAGTCGTCGTAAAACAACCCTTAATTAATATTACAAAGCGACAAAATAAGCGAGGAAACGCAGCAAGCAGAAGCAGAAATTAACGCTCAATAAAAGAACGGGAATTATTATAAATATGTTTCGCAATCTGAACTATACTTTAGTCGCTGGCTGTGGTTTGAATGCACCCTGCTTAATGAAATGCACTGCTTTTTAAGACCTTGGGTTTAATTGCAGTTTTCATTAAATACACTAGAAAATGGTAAGAACAGAACACAACTCAATTTTTTGCACCGGGTATATACCCAAAGGATTGATAAATTGTATATTGAATTTGAGTAAATACGGTATATATCCAATTGTACTCATTTTTAATTTAATCAGAGACTTAATCATCTACTGATGATGCGAAACGCGCGTCCAGTGCAAAGGTAATTTGTTTTGGTGTATTGAGGAAAACTAGTGTTAAATTTTGCTGGTATAACACCAAAGGTTCCATCCCCCAACTGTATTCTTATATACAGGGTCGCTGTTGTGTATGGAAACGGTAGATTATTAGGTAAAATATACAAGGTACCGCAAAAAGCTAAATATAAACGTTATAGGATTTTTAAATATCTATTAGCGAGTATTTAGTATTAATTCACACCAGAATTTATAAAAGATGCGAATACCAACTAGACGAAACTTAATTTGGATTTCGCAGTGGCCTAGGTACTCGTGAGGCGTTATTCGGATTAAACGTTATCACTCAGCGTTGCAGAGACATGAATGTCAATGTAATCGCTTATTTTATAGATTATAGAAAAGCCTTTGACTGCGTTAACCATCAAAAACTTATAGAAGTCCTCAAAACAAGCGGAATAGATAGAGAAGGAATTCGATTGATTACAAATCTCTACTGGCAGCAAAACGCAGTGGTTAAAATTGAAGGAACATCGTCAGAAGAAATCACGATTAAACGAGGTGTAAGACAGGGCTGTGTGCTGTCACCGCTCTTATTTAATATATATTCAGAGGCTATCTTCAAAGAAGCTCTAGAAGGAATCGAATGTGGAATTAAGATTAACGGGAAAGTGATCAATAATATCAGGTATGCCGACGATACAGTTGTGCTGGCCGAGAATGAACAAGATTTGCAGAGGCTAATGAATGAATTAGTTCGGCATAGTGAAAACTGCGGTCTCCTCATAAATACCACAAAAACGAAGGTTCTTGCATTCACCAAAACACCTGTGCAGATTCACCTGGATATCAACGGTGACCCAGTAGAGCAAGTGTCTTCATACAAGTATTTGGGGTGTATTGTAAATGATCAATGCGACCCGAAGAAAGAAATTAGAAGCCGCATAGAACAGGCTA
Organism: Sitophilus oryzae; assembly: GCF_002938485.1. NCBI lineage: Eukaryota > Metazoa > Arthropoda > Insecta > Coleoptera > Curculionidae > Sitophilus > Sitophilus oryzae. The sequence continues at coordinate 3,707,200 of NW_022146100.1, read as the reverse complement.
GAAAAACATTTATAAATATGAGACAATTTTTCACAAGGTCAGATTTGAGTTTGGAGCTACGGGTACGCATGGTCAGATGCTACATTTTTTCAGTTCTCCTGTACGGGTGTGAGAGTTGGACTCTTGACATATCGTTAGAAAAAAAACTAGATGCCTTCGAAATGTATATTTACCGCCGTATATTAAGAATATCATGGGTCCAAAGAGTTTCAAATGTGGAGGTTCTTAATCGAATGAGAAAACAGAAAGAACTCATGCTTACCATCAAAGAAAGAAAAACACGCTACATAGGCCACATAATGAGGGGTAAAAAGTATGAACTTCTCAGATTAATAATTGAAGGCAAAGTCCAGGGCAAAAGATCTATCGGCAGACGCCAGAATTCCTGGCTAAAGGACATTCGTAGATGGTTTGGTTGCTCATCAATCGACATATTTCGTATGGCTGTATCTAGAATGACGTTAGCTATTTGGATCTCCAACCTTCGAAAGGAGACGGCGTCGTAAGAAGAAGAAGCGAGTATTTGCCTTAAATTACAGTTGAGGGTTGGAACCTTTGTTGTTACACAGCAAAATAAAAACACTAAATCACCACAATACACCAAAACACTTTTACTTTTACACTGCTGATGATGCTAACATGGTTAGCGAAACGCGCGTCCAGTGTAAAAGTAAAAGCGTTTTGGTGTATTGTGGTGATTTAATGTTTTTATTTTGCGATATTTGCCTTAATACAAAATTTTAGTTTCAGATATACAGGGTGAGTCTTAAATAGGGGCAAATATTTTTAAGGGTAGTGTATTTCGACCCCAGGTCTATGAGGTTTTTTCGCCAAAAAAACATGTTAAAAATAGCGCATTTTCTTTTAAATTTTCTTGTATATTTTAGGAAACCTTTTTAGAACTACCTGTTCACCGCAAATTTTCCCATAGTATAATTTCTTAATCTCTGTGGTTACTCCCTCTCTATGGAAAGATACCGCCATCACTAAGAACACCAAACTAAGACTGCTGAACTCGCTTGTTTTCCCGATTGCTACGTATGGGGCGGAAACATGGACGCTGAAGAAAAGCGATACCAGGCGAATAGATGCTTTTGAAATGTGGGCATATAGACGTCTGCTACGTATACCTTGGACAGCCCATCGTACGAATGAGTCAGTTCTCCAAGAACTAAAGTCACAACTCAGCCTCTCAAAAAAAATAAACCGATGTTTTCTGACATATATTGGTCACATTGCTAGAAGAACGGACTCACTGCAGCTGCTAATGGTCGAGGGAAAGGTAGAGGGAAAGCGACCACGAGGAAGATCACCCAAGAGATGGGTTGATCAAACTAAAGACCTAATCGGCCAAGGCCTTCATGAAACCGTCAGCATGGCTCAAAACAGAGCGGACTGGCACAATACGATAAAAACCGCTACAGGAACATCATAGTCACTAATCCCTCTTCAGAGAAACGGACCAAAGAGAGACTCCCTCTCTCTTACTCTATAGTTACGGCACTAAAAAGGATTACGGCGCAAATACAGATTTTTTAGTGTATTTTTAAAAATAATTATTTTTCTTTAAATTTGAAATTTGAATAACTCGGTTATTTTGGACTTATGTAAAATACGGTAAAGAGAAAATATGTTTCTTTTATCGAGATCTATCAGCCCTGGAAATATTTGAAAAAGACTCACCCTTTACAAAAAAATCAGGATATTTGAAAAGAACAATTCAAGATTTTATTTTTCGCAAAGCAAGTATTATTGTTGTGAATTAGTGTCTTATTTTGCTGTTAAAATCTTCAGATACTACATTAATTTGTTCATATATACCTGCGCAATTATCTAGTTGACAAAACAAACCATAAACAAGTATTTTATGGAAAGCACTGTTCATTAAAATGTTGTATCCTATATTATAGGGTTTGTTTCTCTCTACAATTTCCTGTCTCACAATGTACCGTTTGTGACCAGGAAGGGTTCATAGTTTCATAGATGTCGATTTTCGAAAGAAATCAGAACATGTACATTATTTCGTATATTCTTCATTTTATTGATTTTATGGAAAGCACTGTTCATTAAAATGTTGTATCCTATGTTATAAAGCTTGTTTCTCTCTACAATTTCCTATCTCACAATGTACCGTTTGTGACCTGGAAGGGTTCATAGTTTCATAGATGTCGATTTTCGAAAGAAATCAGAACATGTACATTATTTCGTATATTCTTCATTTTATTGATTTTATGGAAAGCACTGTTCATTAAAATGTTGTATCCTATGTTATAAAGCTTGTTTCTCTCTACAATTTCCTATCTCACAATGTACCGTTTGTGACCTGGAAGGGTTCATAGTTTCATAGATGTCGATTTTCGAAAGAAATCAGAACATGTACATTATTTCGTATATTCTTCATTTTATTGATTTTATGGAAAGCACTGTTCATTAAAATGTTGTATCCTATGTTATAAAGCTTGTTTCTCTCTACAATTTCCTATCTCACAATGTACCGTTTGTGACCTGGAAGGGTTCATAGTTTCATAGATGTCGATTTTCGAAAGAAATCAGAACATGTACATTATTTCGTATATTCTTCATTTTATTGATTTTATGGAAAGCACTGTTCATTAAAATGTTGTATCCTATGTTATAAAGCTTGTTTCTCTCTACAATTTCCTATCTCACAATGTACCGTTTGTGACCTGGAAGGGTTCATAGTTTCATAGATGTCGATTTTCGAAAGAAATCAGAACATGTACATTATTTCGTATATTCTTCATTTTATTGATTTTATGGAAAGCACTGTTCATTAAAATGTTGTATCCTATGTTATAGGGCTTGTTTCTCTACAATTTTCTGTCTCACAATGTACCGTTTGTGACCAGGAAGGGTTCATAGTTTCATAGATGTCGATTTTCGAAAGAAATCAGAACATATACATTATTTCGTATATTCTTCATTTACTGATTTTATGGAAAGCACTGTTCATTAAAATGTTGTATCCTATGGTATAGGACTTGTTTCTCTCTACAATTTCCTGTCTCACAATGTACCGTTTGTGACCAGGAAGGGTTCATAGTTTCATAGATGTCGATTTTAGAAAGAAATCAGAACATGTACATTATTTCGTATATTCTTCATTTTATTGATTTTATGGAAAGCACTGTTCATTAAAATGTTGTATCCTATATTATAGGGCTTGTTTCTCTCTACAATTTCCTGTCTCACAATGTACCGTTTGTGACCAGGAAGGGTTCATAGTTTCATACATGTCGATTTTCGAAAGAAATCAGAACATGTATATTATTTCGTATATTCTTCATTTTATTGATTTTATGGAAAGCACTGTTCGTTAAAATGTTGTATTGTATCCTATGTTATAGGGCTTGTTTCTCTCTACAAATTCCTGTCTCACAATGTACCGTTTGTGACCAGGAAGGGTTCATAATTTCATAGATATAGATGTCGAAACCAAAGGTGATAGAAATAAGACACCGCAAACCCAACAGAATTTAATTAACTGTACCCTCGGCAATCCAATATCAAAGTTTCTCTATTTGGCGTGTGGATACGGCGGTCGGGATGTTCGATATTTGTGTGTGTGCGTGTGCGCGCGTGAAATTCGGGTCCAGATACAAACTTTGCCAAACAAAAACAATTTGTTTACGAAAATGGTGAGGGCTTTAATGTCTTTGCTACTAAACTAGCCGAGGGTAACGTTGCGTAGAGAAAGGGTCGAAGAATGGAATCGTTCAAGTCATTGTGTACGTTTAAATTTCACACTGTGTAAAAATATGTCCTTATTTATTTTAAAGTAAGTTTAAAGCTAGTGATGAGATCACTCGAGTGAAAAATAATCGGTCATCCGAGTATTCATATCCTCGGTATGTATCGAGTATTTTTGTCGAGCCTCGAGGATTACTTGGTACGCAACTAACATCGGGTGTGGTATACCGTCCTCGCTGCTCGCGATGATACAGGCGATTAACGATTTATGCTGAAACCATTTATATAGAGGATAGAGGATAACCGTTTAATCACTTGCTCGCATATCGCCCGCAATAATAATCGGTTTTCAGAGTAGTAACCTTATTTTTGTGTTGTTTTGTTTAGATGTTTAGATGGGATATAATAATTATAATATTTATTTAAATTATAAAGATTTTTTCTCCGGACTTTTTATTTAAAGATTTATAGTATTCTAACTATTGATATAATAAAAAAATGTTTTTTTCTGTGTAATAATTCAGAATTGAAACATTTGAAAATTCTTAATACGTCAGTTTTCGACTTTCAAGATTCCATTTGACAAAACCATGCACAGTTGTTTATTTGGGTTAAGGCTTTGGAGATTTTTCTTCATTTGCATTTTTAATTTTCATTTTACGTGTTTGCTTGTAAAAAACCTTTGCTTGTAGTTGAACGTTGGGAGACTATATTATGATGAAAGTATAATCGAAATTTGTGTGAATGATTTGCCGAATTTGCCAAGAAGAATAATAACAATATTGCTGTATATTTTATTTCATTTTTTTTTCAAACAGTTTTTAAAGCGACAGCTGACCCGTTTTAAGATTTAAGTAAAATTTCATTGGTTAGTATTTTTCTATTATGACGGTCTACAAGAGAAAGATGTTGAAAATCAGAAACAATCACCATTAACAATTTTTTTTCGATTATTAGTTAAGCTGTGCCCAAACCCAATACACTTTTTAAAACTGAATAACAAAATGCTACCACAATTTATTAGGTACTATAGTTTATTTTTGGTGAAAACACGCTATAAAAAGTAAAACAAAATATATTTTTTATCTCAATGACCGGCCGCCGACAGATAAACAATAAATAACGAGCCGATTTAAAAAAGCCGCCCGTATTTCCTAGTATTACTTGGTTTCATTTCGCCTGAAAGTGTGCTGAAAGGTTGCCAGATTAGTCTCAAAGTCGGAGTTAAAGAAACAAAATCAGCACAATTTAAAGTAAAACCTAAGAAAATCTTATTTCCCACATGAAATTATACACGAAAATATTAAAAAAGTGTTTAAAATAATTAGTATTTATTTTTATTACAATATTATTCAAGTCATTTAAGTACATGGCAACAGTGTGTTAAAAATAGGAAGCAAAAGCACTCACACCCAGCGGCGAGTATTATTCAGGTTTCGATCAAGATATTAGATAGACAGAGAAAATTTTATGACCGAGGATTTTTCGGATGATCATCCGATTATTGGAATCCTCGAGGATTGAAATCATCCGATTTTTCACAACACTACTTAAAACATTAAAATTAGCTTCTCAGTACAAAATAATGTCGCAAATTGTAGCGTGCATTTTCATATAAACTTCCATATCCCATTTTACTCTCTAAGAGAATAGATTCCCTAAAAATGCATATGCAGGACAATGTTTAATTATTTTTTTCTCATAATTATCGATTTTAGATATTGAAAACATAAAGTTAAAAAATATTTAACATTAACTAAATTAACATTAAATAAATAAAAAAATATTTAGCATTAACTGATATGTTAACAAGGTTGCATAATATGGCATGGTATGATATGAACGTTGCCATCTAAAATCTCTTTCGCATCGGCATACCTACCAATAAAAATATGAATAGAATGATCGCCATTGCTACTGTTTATGGCTCCTGTAATGCAGATGCATACCAGTCTCTACATTTTGCACAAGTTTCACCTTGCTGTACGTGGCTCTAGTTTTATGTCCCAAGTAACTGCGCCATTAGTAATCATGGGTCTATTTTTATTTTAAACTTGATCAGGATTGATGATTATCTTAAACACTCGCAGGATTAAAAAAGTGCCTTTCTTCGATACAAATTTTTGTTCTTTTTAGAGAATTCGTATAGTAGGTACCAAATGTGACACCCAGTATATTCAGATTTTATAAATCCGTTTCGGGGATTCAATTTAAACGAAGGGGTTGTTGCTGGGAAAAGTAAATTTTCCACAAGCAGAGTGTGGCATTCGTCTTCAAAGAGCACCGCAAATCTTGTGCGCGCATTGCGTATTCATAAAGCTTTGTTGGCGGTACAATTTACATTGTTAATTAATATCGGATGCTAGTGGTGAGACAGAGAGAGAAAACAGGGGTTGAAATGGCAAATTAAACGTATATTAACCCCGATTTCGAACGGGTAACGTTTGTTGAAACTAGGTCCGTATGTTCTGTATGAATCATGTGCTTCACTCACTTTATTTTCAGTGATTTAAGTGTTGATTGTAATCTGCTACTACTTAATTTTTTTAATTATTTCCAAAATTAGATCCTTAAAAAATGTAGTATGTATTTCAAGTCAAATTATCTTCATATTTATTATCGGACCAATCTAGAAATATTTGTGTAGCCTGAACCACTATAACGTATAACAAATCACTACTAATAGCGCTTCTATTCGCTTTGTTTGATGGATACTCGTTGGAAATACCAAAATACGAACTTTAACAGGACACAATGGCAAGGAAGAGGAGGTTAATAGTCGTATCGATGTTCACCGTTTAATCTTAGTTGATATTTGACATCGCCCTCGAACAAATAGACGACTAGAGATCCGTAGAAAGCGCCATTAATGAGAATTAGATTGAAAAATGCTCTTTGCTTCTTCGTACTGCCGTTTTTGTTCTCTGACAGAAGATTTATCAGCTCGTTTAAAATCGCAAGCTTTGTCTAGAGTAATCGTTTTTTATTGTTGTATACAGTAATTTAAATTATATTTTAATTATTATACATTACATTACTAACAAACACACACAAGTTATAACTTTCTTACTTTTTAAAGTACTTGAGTCCCTTAAGTGTATTCACTAAAAATTACAAAAAACTGTTTTTAGAAAATCATCCTTTCACAGGGAGTAAAATAAAAGAGACTATATTTGATATCAATTAAACTTTTAGTTACGTAATCGAGGACGCAATTTTTAATTTCATTGTTGCCAACTAGGGAATGCAATCCCGCAAACCCGCGGGATTAAAGCAATCAATCCCGCGGATCCGCAAAATTGCGGGATTATAAACAATAAATGCTCTTCTTTTCTCTCCCCGATTGTGGGAGGCGGTTTGGACCAGGTTTTAGACGCATCTATTGTGATTAAGATGCTATGTGGTTTTCGAAAATATATCTAGCAAATTCTCGAATACAGAGTGTTTTATAATAGTGTACAAATTTGGTCAAGATTTTTTTTTACCAAAATTTACAATTTTTGAAAAATCGAAATTTTAACTATGTACGACTAATCTGTATTGAAATTAGAAAAAACAATTTGGTGTTTTTTTTAATTCTTTGTTTTTAAAGAAAATACGAGTTTTTTTCGAAAAATATGCAGTTATAGTCATACATCTGGTCCTAATGGTACAAAAGGCATTGTACATTTTGCATAGGCCCACAATATACTGACATAGCGTGTAATCTTAAACGTAAATCACGTTTATGTTAGAGATTTGATTTTAAAGTTTCAAGAAACTGGGTCGGTCAAAAATAAGGACAGGGTCCAGGGTACTGAATGAAGAAATGCAGATGGAAGATATTGGTCAGGTATCGGTTAATCCAGAAGCATCAACACGCCAGTTGGCATCAATCACAGGTATACCTCGAACATCTGTCAGGAGAGTATTGAAAATGCACAAATTCCATCCCTACAAAATGAAGATTCTGCAGGAACTTGGCGACGACGATCCAGGTAGAAGGATTCAGTTCTGTGAACTAATGACGGAGGAAATTCGAAGGGAACCTTCACTTACTAAAAATATTTGTTTTAGTGATGAGTGCTCATTTTTTTTAAACGGAATTTGGAATAAGCAGAACTGCAGATACTGGAGCGATGAGAATCCGCATATTGTTGTTGAAGGACACACCCAACATCCCCAAAAGCTCAATGTTTGGTGCGGAATACTAGGCGATAAAATTATAGGTCCATTTTTCATCGACGGAAATTTGACTGGTGATGCTTATGTGGAAATGCTGAACAACTTGATAGAGCCAGCCATTGTAAATGAGGTTGCAAATCAAAGAGATATGGAAGGAAATTTAACTCTTAATGAAGACCTCATACACTTTCAGCAAGATGGAGTCCCTCCGCATTATTCTATTGTCACAAGGCGGTGGTTGGATAGATATTATCCAAGGCAATGGATTGGCAGAAGGGGTCCAATCGAGTGGCCGCCAAGATCACCTGATCTCACTCCTTTAGACTTTTTCTTGTGGGGTTACACTAAATCTATAGTCTACAAGACAAAACCAGGTTCGTTGCAAGAATTGCGGCAGAGGATAACTGAAGCATGTCAAAATATTCCGAGAGAGACTTTCCAAAAAGTGAGAGAAAAATTTGAAAATCGTTTGTATTTTTGTATGGAACAAAACGGCTGTCATTTTGAACAATTGTTAAAATAAATTATCATTTTAAATTTCTTCCAAATTGACAAACCTACATTTCTTATCACTACTTACCAGTAATTGTTGAAAGAAGACAGAAGTTGAAATCTGTATGACCATCGTTTAGCAATTTCAATTAGCTTTCCAAAGAAGTGTCACAAGTGGGGTATCGCTATCTTGAGATTAGAAGTGAGTGGGTGGCACCTAGGGGTGGGTCGGGGTGGTTTGAAAAATACCTCATTTGCCTCATTAAGCTGGGTCCCAATTTGTAACTTATGCTGAAAAAATCACTTTTTTCATTAATGTCCACCTAATTTTTCATGTAAGGAGTAGTTTTTCAATTTCACCCTAAAAACTATGATCATCGTTTAGCATTTTTCATGGGCTTTCCAAAAAGGCGCCACAAGTGGGGTGTTGCCATTTAAGATTTTCAAGTGAGTAGGGGTGCTGCCTAAGGGGTAGGTCGGGGTGGTTTAAAAAACCTCATATGTACTCCCCCTCGATATTATAGAAACGGTATTTTTTATTTTTTTGATATCTTTTTTGGTTTAAAAATTATAGCCATTGTAAGTTTTCAGTGGCCCACCCTGTATAAGTGGGCAACGGTGTGCCGGTCAAGCTTAATTACGTGACTAAAGGTTTATTTGGTATGAACTGTAGAAACATGGTATATTAAATTACAGTATTTAGATCTTCTAATAAAAAAAAAATTCCACAAAGGTATAGAAATCTCTGACACAACTATAGTTACTTTCCTTTTAATAAAACTGAAATCTTCTTTGAAGCTCAACGTATCTAATCCGTTAATGTATACATCCAAAGGCCGAAACAGGGTTGATCTGATTCCTTTCCAAATAAACTTCTCGTTATTACAGAGCGACTCTTTTTTATTCTCGGAATATCACCGGGGTTTCATTACTTTGAAATTCCGTTTGTGCAAGACATAGCGAAATGAAATGGTAGCCCAAAGAGTTCGTTACCGAAACATTTTTCTACCTTTGAGGATGTGACTTTTGTAAAGTCGGTTTTGAAAAGAACAAGATTCTTTTAATTTTATAAAACAAGCACATTATTAATACATTTTTAAAGTTTCTCTCAAATTTTTTCTTTACAAAAAAATATTATACCGGGTGCGTCTCAAAAGTTAGGGCTCACCCATATAACTTTTTTATTTTTTCAGATAAAAAAATGAGATTTGGTATGTTAGTATATTACATAAATTAGGATTGATTGACGTATTCAATTGTTTTCTGTCACTTCCTGTTTCACCGGAAATGACTACAACTTTTGATTTTTATATGACACCCACGGTACTTTTTTACTTTATTCGATAGAAAATGACATTCTAAATAGAATGACATATCATATGTGAACTTTTGACATATTTGCTTAAAACAAAATTGAATTTTAAATTTCAATCTAGAGTGCCCTGGATGTGTTAAAAACACTAATTTTTAATCAAGGAAAAATAGATTTGATCTTCTAATATTATTGGCCGGTTAAAAGATGCTCAAATCGTATTTTTAATCATATCTTAATTTTTTCAAATGGAACAAAGGTAGCTTATTAGCATATTTGAAAAAAAAGCATTTTTTACGATTAATTTGGTACCACACATTTGGTATTTCGAGTCAAATTGTCGTTATAAATCGCATGTTGCAATTTCAAATAAAGCATATTCGAAAATGTCAAAAGTTGGCATATGATATGTCATTCTATTCAGAGTGTCATTTTTTATCGAATAAAGCAACAAAACACCGAGGGTACCATTTAAAAATTAAAAGTTGTAGTCATTTCCGGTGAAACAGGAAGTGACCGAAAACAATTGAATACGTCACTCAATCCTAATTTATGTCATATACTAGCATACCAAATCTCGATTCTTTACCTGAACAAATAAAAAAGTTATAGGGGTGAGCCACTTTTGAAAGGCATCCGGTATAGTCTTTCAACAGGAGGATCCCAGGCTTCTGTAATCGCCAAAAGCACTTGGAAGAAAATTATAATAAATGGGGAAAAAATAAGACTCCTGTAGCTACGATACAACGAAAGAATAGGACCTATGGACATCTAGAAGTAAATCTTATTTTTACATGAAAAGTCTCCCCACGAGAGATTGCACATGTATATAGAGTGTATAGATTGTATAACACCCTTTATACAGAATGTCTAGTAATTTTAAAAGCAAATTTAAATTTACATCCATAAAATGAAAAAGTTTCTGATGTGTAGAGAATAACAACTTTAATTATCTATTTTTCTAATTAGACGAGCAAGTCCCAAAATGCACATCCTATATCCACAAACACTGACACGAACTGGGGAAAACAAGTCTATAAATCTCCGGAGCCAAGAAGGATATAAATTTCGAGAGGAGCAAAAAATAAAACAACTTGTTGTGTTACTACGACCAGGCTTACCATGCTGTGACATTGAAAATTTATTAAACTATTCATAATTGACTAATATACGATGCTCCGTTTATTGTAGATTTAAGTTTCATTTACTTTTTCTATAATTTGATCTGATGCCACTTAACTTTTACCTTATTTATACTTTAAAAAATAGTTTAGTGTCTAGAATAAAGAAAGACAATGAAATGTTGAACATTTTTCAGTATTCCCAGACAATCGTCTGAATTAGAAATCAGATCATGAATAAATAAAAACTGCCAGACCTTTCCATGTAGCCTATCTTTTTCGGAAACATCGGGATGATAAAAATTTAAAATACCGAGTTCGTAAAACCACACAAATCTATTGTCGGTTATTGAAAATAAAATGGTTCCTCCCTTTGAATAAAAAGATTAAGGAAGGTGTATATCAAAAAACTTCGAACGCGACGGGGACCTAAAATGGCCGACTCAAATGTCGGTTTATCAGTGCCGTTCTAGTTTTATTCAAAACGTGTAAAAATATTATTTAGAGTAGTCTCGTCATTTATCTGATGTTAATTATCAATATATACATGTGGTTTTTTGCTAAAACTGGTTTTTAATGAGTTCTATCTCTAATTTTATTTATACTATACGAAGCTGATGATGCACGGTCTTGTAAAATTGTTTCTATCACTTTTCTTTGGGGAATTTTTACTCTAATGTGTTTATCTGATGTTAATTATCGAGAAACACATGTCATTTTTTGCTAAAAGTGGTTTATATTGAGTTTAATCTCTAATTTTCTTTATAGTATAGTGATGGGTTGTTATTTAACTATCTGTTATTTTATAACAGTTATTTAGAAATAACATAACCTTTACTACTTCTAAAAAATAACAGATATAAAATAACGACACTTAGAGATAGACTATAGAAATTCTATGCGGCACGAAGCAATTCCAAAAAACAACTAGTATGGATGGAAAACATGTTAATTCGACAACCATCGAAACAAAGGCGGCGAGAAACAACGGACAACGGAGTGGGAAATGCGCTACGGCGAACATGCCTCGGTCGATGGTCGTGTTGGGCTTGCAACAGCTTAAAAATAATATTATAATTGGATATAAAAGAAGCAGCTTTTTTGAAACAGTCGAGTGCATAACGTCTGGCGGTCGAGATAACAGGAGTGGGAAAGTAACGCTGCTGCATCGGTCGATTGTCGATGGAGGCTCGCAACGGGTTGGAGAATAACGTATAGAAAATAAGCAGTCATTTTAGATACGTTGTTTTTTAACCTGTTACGAGCATAAAAGGCGGCGATCAAGATAATCGGAGTCGAAAAGTAACGCTGCTGCGTCGATTGTCGATGGAGGTTCGAAACAGGTTGGAGAAAAACGTCAGTTGTTTTAGATACATTGTTTTTCAACTTGTTACGAGCATAACGGGCGGAGGTCGAGATATTATGGCGCTGTATGTTTCAGTACTTAGTTATTAAGTTTCAGTTAGTTAGTTATTTTTATTAATATCTTTAAATATATACTTTCATTGTTTTTGCTACATTTTAAAACTCTTCAGAGACAATTTTACTAAGATTTACTTTAAGAAATTGGAATGGTGCTTAAACATTTAGTGATTAATTTATTTAATTATAATAAAGAAGTACCTAATAAAAAATGGAAATAACAATTAAGATAATGATACGACAAACGATAGATGCTAAAAATACACTAAATAAAGATATTACTTTTCAACTACTAAAACAAGTAAAGGCCAAGTTATACAGACTTCAAATTATTTGGAATCGCACTAAGAAAAATTAATTTCTTGAAATACTATAATTAGATATTACCCTTGTTTATACAGTATGTCCCCGGATGGTCTTTATAAGAGGAAATAAAGAAACCTGTTATTTTTAAGCTTTTTATAAATAACTATAACAGTTTCAACTGTTATCTAAAAATAACAGTTTTGCCCACCCCTATTAATTATAGTATCGGAAGCTGATGCCAGGTCTTGTAAAATTATTTCATATCACTTTACTTCGGGTCATTTTTATTCCAATTTGTTTATCTAATGTTAATTATCAAGAAACACAAGTCGGTTTTTATTGAGTTTTATCTCTAATTTTGTTTATAGTATACGATGAGCTATTACTTTTCTTCGGAGCCAGTCTTTTTTGAACCTGTTTTAAAAAAGATTAAAACATAACAATCCTGTCCAAAAATAAAACTGCGGAATGTCTTTAAAAAAAAAGATCTTCTTCTTCTTTATTAAATAGAGTAGGAGACATATAAAATATAAGACAAAAATACCGCAAACAAAATGCGATGGACTAAGGAAAAGTTTGAATGCACTATTCCAATTAAAAGGTCCTTTTGAGCTTGGTGCCGGACGCTTTCTATTAACTTTTCAGATTTAGAGTGCAACGGAGCGTTGACAAATTATAACGACGTCATTTATTCACCCTCTTTTTAAACTAAACCGAACGTAAAATTTCTTTCTTAATCATGCGGAATTATTAGTTAAAATACCAACAGTGCCCATCATTTAATACCATACAAAATTAAAAAACTGGTCAATTGCGAATAGATTTTGCCCACCGAGTGTCGAAGATAATTAACACCATTTTCTTGATAATTAACACCAGATCAACAAATTAGAATGAAAATGCCCCGAAGAAAAGCAATAGAAACAATTTTACAAGATCTGGTGCATCGGCTTCGTATACTATAAAGATAGAACTCAATAAAAACCACTTTTAACAAAAAACGACATGTGTTTCTCGATAATTAACATCAGATAAACACATTAGAGGAAAAATACCCCGAAGAAAAGTAATAGAAACAATTTTACAAGACCTGGTGCATCAGCTTTGCTTACTATAAAGAAAATTAGAGATAAAACTTAATAAAAACCACTTTTTGCAAAAAAACGACATGTGTTTCTTGATAATAAACGTCAGATAAACGACGAGACTACTCTAAATCATATTTTTACACGTTTTGAATAAAATTAGAACGGCACTGATAAACCGACATTTGAGTCGGCCATTTTAGGTCCCCGTCGCGTTCGAAGTTTTTTGATGTACACCTTCCTTAATTTTTTTATTCCAAAGGAGGAACCATTTTATTTTCAATAACCGACAATAGATTTGTGTGGTTTTACGAACTCGGTATTTTAAATTTTTATTATCCCGATGTTTCCGAAAAAGATAGCCTACATGGAAAGGTCTGGCAGTTTTTATTTATTTATGATCTGATTTCTAATTCAGACGACTGTCTGGGAATACGGAAAAATGTTCAACATTTCATTGTCTTTCTTTATTCTAGGCACTAAACTATTTTTAAGAGTATAATTAAGGTAAAAGTTAAGGGACATCAGATCAAATTATAGAAAAAGTAAATGAAACTTAAATCTACAATAAACGGAGTATCGTATATTAGTCAATTATGAATAGTTTAATAAATATTCAATGTCACAGCATGGTAAGCCTGGTCGTAGTAACACAACAAGTTGTTTTACTTTTTTGCTCCTCTCGAAATTTATATCCTTCTTGGCTCCGGAGATTTATAGACTTGTTTTCCCCAGTTCGTGTCAGTGTTTGTGTGATATAGGATGTGCATTTTGGGACTTGCTCGTCTAATTAGAAAAATAGATAATTAAAGTTGTTATTCTCTACACATCAGAAACTTTTACATTTTATGGATTTAAGTTTAAATTTGTTTTTAAAATTACTAGACATTCTGTACACAGGGTGTTATACAATCTATACACTCAATATACATGTGCAATCTCTCGTGAGGAGAGTTTTTATGTAAAAATAAGATTTACTGTATAGAATATGTATTTCTTTTGCATAATCAAAATTGTCACTCTAAATTTTACATAACCAAATTGTCACTCTAAATCGCTGTCTTTTTTTGGACAGATGTCACACGTCTTGCCATTAATCAATTCATTATTCGAATTATCAGAATATTGTTAACAAAAGTTTCATCTTAAAATTAAATTTTAATCAATCACAATTGTTTTTTCTCCATCATTTACTGGATAAATCACACATATAAATAATACAGAAGTTCAGTTACAAACAATTCATTAATTTATAGTGATTTACAGTAATTTTATTAAATTATACGAATATTCTCGTTGACTATTGGTTTGAAATAAATATGACAGTGTCCTCCAATAAAAATGCGAGTTACTAACTCTAAATTCTAATTCTGAGCTGGCTAATGAGCTAGATGCTTTATCTAGATCGTTATTCAGAAGCTACAAAACTATCCATGAAAATTTACTTCTACAGATCGTTACCCAGTGTTGCGACAAGCTTATTTTTCATCGAGGTAGATTGTCATGAGAGAGCGGGGTTAAATTGTTTTACAAAGGGGTAGATCTATCCCGAATAGGGTAACTGTCGCAACACTGCCGTTACTGCATTGCCGTTTCACTTCAAAAACCAGTCAAGTGCTAATATTGCAATATTGTCAATTTCAAGTGCGATATTTGTAGGGTTTTTTTCTTGCAGTTCCTCTACTACACGATTTTTTACTTTCCATTTCTGGCAATTACGCCTTTTAGTCGACTATTCTCTTTCATCAGCCGGAGACGCCCTAACAAACGAGGCCCTTCGACACAAGCAGATATTATGAAAGAAGTTGCTTACACAGCTAGCTAGCTACCGGGTCTCTGTACAGAGCAATTAGCGTAATGCAAGAAGCGATGGCTGCACCATCAGCATCGACTTTCGTTTTTGATCAGAATTTACAACGTATATGCGGCGCGTATCAGTGTACCGTGTATACATGTTTGCTCTGTAACATATCGCTATCAGTTCTTAGTTGACTCTATTAATAATAGCGCAGACGGGAGATGTAAACTTAAGATCGTCGTTGCTGCATAAATTGGGAAGTTGTTATTTAATTTATTATGTTGCTCGTTTATAGTTTGAGATATACAGTTATGTTAGAATGTCTTGTACAAACATTATTGTACAAAATAAACGTACTCAAGATTGTAGTCATAATTTTAATCAGAAATATCTCTGAGCATATTCATCATCATCACTCAAGTTCGGTCTTCTTTTAGGCCTCTTGATTCCTCGTAGGTATCATGATGTAATTTTTGTGCGTGTTCTGTTGTCCGTTTTTCTTGCCCGGTATCCTGTCCATTGCCACTTGGGGATTTGATTCTGTTGATGACATCTACTACCTGAGTCTTTTGTCGTATCCACTCTATTCTTTAACGGTCTTTCTTGGTTATTCCCAGCATATTTCGTTCCATTGAGCGTTGTGCGACCTGCAGTTTCCTTATGATGTCCGTTTTAAGCGTCCAGGTTTGGCATGCATAGGTCATGACTGGTAGTACACATTGGTCGAATGCGAGGGGTGTCTCACTCGGGTAAAAAATGTACACGTACTGCCAAAATATCCTTCCAGTGCTAAGCGACTGCCAATGACTATGAAGAAGACTGCCTATGACTGCCATGTAATAATTATAGGCGACTGCCATGAGACTGCCAATGACTACCAATGACTGCCAGCGACTGACCAAGAAAATGTACATGTAATTCCAATAGTGAGACACCCCTCGGTCGAATGTTTTCTTCTTTAGATGGAGTGCCGTTCTAGATATAAATATGATTGAGTTTCTTCCATAAGTACTCCATGCTAACTTAATTATTCTGTTGATTTCTGGCAGTAGATATCCTGAGCTGTGTATTAGTTGTCCCAAATATATGTATTATTGTACTATTTCCAGTGTTCTGTCTACTAGTCCGTTGTACATTACTTTAGTTTTTGCTAAATTCATTTTGAGACCCACTTTACTGCTGGCTGTATTTAGTTCATTAATTTTAGTTTGTAGTTCATCAGGACTATGTCATCAGCAAATCTTAGGGTATGATATTCTCCATTTTCTCCATCTATTTTTGATCGTTTGTTGGTCCAGTTCAGTTATGAGTTATTCTGAGAATATTACAATAAAATATATACCTTGTTTCAAAAAAATATTATAAACTAGCAAAATATAAACATAACAGCATGATTAACAAATCCGCCCCTTCCTCTAGCAACCATGTTATGGTGTAAGAAAAATAAACAACGTGTCAGCAAAGTGCTAAATATGGATTACTCAGGTTAATTTGGACTCAACCAAGCTCTGTTCTAAAAATATACAGATTGTCAAGAAAGAATTCAGCAATTCCAAATTCTAACCCTATGAAGATTTTTATCGATTATATAACACTTAATTGTTTCTGTATGAAAAATTCATAAAATCATAACTCAGAATTGAAAAATTGTATACGA
>NW_022146100.1:3666130-3690124 GCF_002938485.1 Sitophilus oryzae | reverse complement strand
GGACTAAGGAAAAGTTTGAATGCACTATTCCAATTAAAAGGTCCTTTTGAGCTTGGTGCCGGACGCTTTCTATTAACTTTTCAGATTTAGAGTGCAACGGAGCGTTGACAAATTATAACGACGTCATTTATTCACCCTCTTTTTAAACTAAACCGAACGTAAAATTTCTTTCTTAATCATGCGGAATTATTAGTTAAAATACCAACAGTGCCCATCATTTAATACCATACAAAATTAAAAAACTGGTCAATTGCGAATAGATTTTGCCCACCGAGTGTCGAAGATAATTAACACCATTTTCTTGATAATTAACACCAGATCAACAAATTAGAATAAAAATGCCCCGAAGAAAAGCAATAGAAACAATTTTACAAGATCTGGTCTCTCAAGATAGAACTCAATAAAAACCACTTTTAACAAAAAACGACATGTGTTTCTCGATAATTAACATCAGATAAACACATTAGAGTAAAAATACTCCGAAGAAAAGTAATAGAAACAATTTTACAAGACCTGGTGCATCAGCTTTGCTTACTATAAAGAAAATTAGAGATAAAACTCAATAAAAACACTTTTAGCAAAAAACGGCATGTGTTTCTTGATAATTAACATCAGATAAACGACGAGACTACTCTAAATCATATTTTTACACGTTTTGAATAAAATTAGAACGGCACTGATAAACCGACATTTGAGTCGGCCATTTTAGGTCCCCGTCGCGTTCGAAGTTTTTTGATATATATACACCTTCCTTAATATTTTTATTCAAAGGGAGGAACCATTTTATTTTCAATAACCGACAATAGATTTGTGTGGTTTTACGAACTCGGTATTTTAAATTTTTATCATCCCGATGTTTCCGAAAAAGATAGCCTACATGGAAAGGTCTGGCAGTTTTTATTTATTCATGATTTGATTTCTAATTCAGACGATTGTCTGGGAATACGGAAAAATCTTCAACATTTCATTGTCTTTCTTTATTCTAGGCACTAAACTATTTTTAAGAGTATAATTAAGGTAAAAGTTAAGTGACATCAGATCAAATTATAGAAAAAGTAAATGAAACTTAAATCTACAATAAACGGAGTATCCTATATTAGTCAATTATGAATAGTTTAATAAATATTCAATGTCACAGCATGGTAAGCCTGGTCGTAGTAACACAACAAGTTGTTTTACTTTTTGCTCCTCTCGAAATTTATATCCTTCTTGGCTCCGGAGATTTATAGACTTGTTTTCCCCAGTTCGTGTCAGTGTTTGTGTGATATAGGATGTGCATTTTGGGACTTGCTCGTCTAATTAGAAAAATAGATAATTAAAGTTGTTATTCTCTACACATCAGAAACTTTTACATTTTATGGATGTAAATTTAAATTTGCTTTTAAAATTACTAGACATTCTGTATACAGGGTGTTATACAATCTATACACTCTATATACATGTGCAATCTCTCGTGGGGAGATTTTTTTATGTAAAAATAAGATTTACTGTATAGAATATGTATTTCTTTTGCATAATCAAAATTGTCACTCTAAATTTTACATAACCAAATTGTCACTCTAAATCGCTGTCTTTTTTTGGACAGATGTCACATGTCTTGCCACTAATCAATTCATTATTCGAATTATCAGAATGTTGTTAACAAAAGTTTCATCTTAAAATAAAATTTTAATCAATCGCAATTGTTTTTTCTCCATCATTTACCGGATAAATAATACAGAAGTTCAGTTACAAACAATTCATTAATTTATAATGATTTACAGTAATTTTATTAAATTATACGAATATTCTCGTTGACTATTGGTTTGAAATAAATATGACAGTGTCCTCCAATAAAAATGCGAGTTACTAACTCTAAATTCTAATTCTGAGCTGGCTAATAAGCTAGATGCTTTATCTAGATCGTTATTCAGAAGCTACAAAACTATCCATAAAAATATGCATAAAAATTTACTTCTACAGATCGTTACCCAGTGTTGCGACAAGCTTATTTTTCATCGAGGTAGATTGTCATGACAGAGCGGGGTTAAATTGTTTTACAAAGGGGTAGATCTATCCCGAATAGGGTAACTGTCGCAACACTGCCGTTACATTGCCGTTTCACTTCAAAAACCAGTCAAGTGCTAATATTGCAATAACGTCAATTTCAAGTGCGATATTTGTAGGATTTTTTTCTTGCAGTTCCTCTACTACACGATTTTTTACTTTCCATTTCTGGCAATTACGCCTTTTAGTCGACTATTCTCTTTCATCAGCCGGAGACGCCCTAACAAACGAGGCCCTTCGACACAAGCAGATATTATGAAAGAAGTTGCTTACACAGCTAGCTAGCTACCGGGTCTCTATACAGAGCAATTAGCGTAATGCAAGAAGCGATGGCTGCACCATCAGCATCGACTTTCGTCTTTGATCAGAATTTACAACGTATATGCGACGCGTATCAGTATACCGTGTATACATGTTTGCTCTGTAACATATCGCTATCAATTCTTAGTTGACTCTATTAATAATAGCGCAGACGGTAGAGATGTAAACTTAAGATCGTCGTTGCTGCATAAATTGGGAAGTTGTTATTTAATTTATTATGTTGCTCGTTTATAGTTTGAGATATACAGTTATGTTAGAATGTCTTGTACAAACATTATTGTACAAAGTAAACGTACTCAAGATTGTAGTCATAATTTTAATCAGAAATATCTCTGAGCATATTCATCATCATCACTCAAGTTCGGTCTTCTTCTAGGCCTCTTAATTCCTCGTAGGTATCATGCTGTAATTTTTGTGCGTATTCTGTTGTCCGTTTTTCTTGCCCGGTATCCTGTCCATTGCCACTTGGGGATTTGATTCTGTTGATGACATCTACTACCTGAGTCTTTTGTCGTATCCACTCTATTCTGTAACGGTCTTTCTTGGTTATTCCCAGCATATTTCGTTCCACTGAGCGTTGTGCGGCCTGCAGTTTCCTTATAATGTCCGTTTTAAGCGTCCAGGTTTGGCATGCATAGGTCATGACTGGTAGTACACATTGGTCGAATGTTTTCTTCTTTAGATGGAGTGCCGTTCTAGATATAAATATGATTAAGTTTCTTCCATAAGTACTCCATGCTAACTTAATTATTCTGTTGATTTCTGGCAGTAGATATCCTGAGCTGTGTATTAGTTGTCCCAAATATATGTATTATTGTACTATTTCCAGTGTTCTGTCTACTAGTCCGTTGTACATTACTTTAGTTTTTGCTAAATTCATTTTGAGACCCATTTTACTGCTGGCTGTATTTAGTTCATTAATTTTAGTTTGTAGTTCATCAGGACTATGTCATCAGCAAATCTTAGGGTATGATATTCTCCATTTTCTCCATCTATTTTTGATCGTTTGTTGGTCCAGTTCAGTTATGAGTTATTCTGAGAATATTACAATAAAATATATACCTTGTTTCAAAAAAATATTACAAACTAGCAAAATATAAACATAACATCATGATTAACAAATCCGCCCCTTCCTCTAGCAACCATGTTATGGTGTAAGAAAAATAAACAACGTGTCAGCAAAGTGCTAAATATGGATTACTCAGGTTAATTTGGACTCAACCAAGCTCTGTTCTAAAAATATACAGATTGTCAAGAAAGAATTCAGCAATTCCAAATTCTAACCCTATGAAGATTTTTATCGATTATATAACACTTAATTGTTTCTGTATGAAAAATTCATAAAATCATAACTCAGAATTGAAAAATTGTATACGAAAATTTTCGGCGTGTGTATACTAAGGACTGGCAAAGGTTAGTCTTGGGTCGAGATGTCCGAATGCAAGGAGAGTACAATGCGTTTATAATGTACTGAACAAAGAAAGGACAGTAAACACGTTGCCAAATGTATGAAATAAACCGAGAAACTGTGCACATCGCTAAGAGACGTGGAAGGGGATATAGCAGATTTGTCGCAGTTGACAGGTCGACCCAATCAATACCTCTGTCAGTACTTAAAGTTCTAGGGAAAGGTGTACGTCATGCGTTCAGCTTCACGATTTAATTACGTCTCGTGATACTTAATTTGTTTACTTATTAACGAGTCGTTGTAATTTTCCCTATAACTTGAATTTTTTTAAGTGCAAGCTAGAAACACTTGCATTTTTGGTAAAAATAAGTGGAATTGAGTGGGTGTTCGATAGTGGTTGCGCTATTAGAACTCTGATTCACAAATCGACATCTCGAAATCTATTAGAAATAATAGATTGTAGTTTTTTCAAGAACTTTGTTAATATTTCTGCTGTATTTTCTTTGTAGACAGCATGTAAAAATCTTTATCAATAAAAAAATTAGACGATTGCTGAAAATTGCTATGCTCTAAAAGTAAATGGATGGATTGTTTACAATTTTAGAATGGAAAAAACAACCTTATCGAATTTTTCTGTGGTTATAATTCCATTTAAGATGCCCAGAAACATGTCTAATGATTTTATCTAGTTATCTCTTGAAAAAAAAAGTCTTTTAAAAGTAAGCGGTTTGCTATCGTGATTTTACTTTACTTGATAGAGAAAGGCGTATCGGCAACGCCGCAACAGCACACCGTCGCGCGTCGCGTCGGTCGGTCGCATTTCTCTCACTCCGACTTAATAAGATCCCTATGCGATTTACTTCCACACATGTAAATGCCGACCCAAAAGTAACAGTTGCCAGCACGGTATAAAATAATAATAGTATAAAAATCTGAGAAAATCGGTCAAGTCTCACATCTCACCAGTAGAGAAGAGAGTCAACACCCTGTTTTTAAATTCCAATTTAATAAATTATATTAATTAATTATTCGTAAATTTGCGTTTTAATTTATGTTTGTACATTATCTCGTAGAGTGCTTGTTTGTAGGGGAATTCTGTAAACAAAACTATCACCCTGGCAGGTCTTAAATGTGCGAACAGCTGCAGGGGATTATACGGCGTAATCCAAGTTAATGACTTTTCCTTACCGGCCAACAAAACCCTTTCTAACATTCGAAAACTTTGACAATGGCAGATAATTTGCATCCACTATTTACCCAAATGAATTTAATACGATATTTCTGTTTTCGTATGTACCAATTTGCTCATAAAAGAAAATATGTTCTATTACTACTATTATACCGTATGGTCGAAAATAAATAGCATCAAAGACGATAATGGCCCCTACATAAATTTGAAAAAGAATCCTTTGTCTAAGATGGTAGCAGACGTTGAAAAAACTCTAAAAGAATGTAACACCCTTATTGATCTTTCTTTAAAGAGGAAATTGCAAGTATCCAATCCCTCATTACCAAAATTGAATGCTTTGCCAAAAATTCATAAACCGGACAAGTCTATGCGCCCAATTGTATCGGCTGTAGGTTCTCCGACTTATAATTTGGCAAAATGGTTATCAAGGGAGTTCGAAAATTTACCTGATCATGAACCTTCTTTCTCAGTTAAAAATAATATTGAATTCATTAACAAAATTAAAGATATGACATTGCATGAAGGTGAAATCTTGGTCTCCTTTGATGTATCTTCGTTGTTCCCAAGTGTTCCAATTCCACATACTTTAGGCTACTTGAAGGAATTACTGAACGCAAATGGTCTCGACAACAAAACTGTATTGAATATATTGAGCTTAGATCGTTATGTATGAAACAATTTTTTTTTCAATTTAATAACAACTTTTTTGAACAGCGGGAAGGTACAGCAATGGGTAATCCATTGTCTCCATTTTTTGGCTAATTTATTCATGAGCAGGTTTGAAGTGGAGGCTAAAAATCAGTTTGAGTATTTTCCAAGAGTATGGTATAGGTATGTGGATGATATTTTTGCTGTTTTTGACACGCATTCAGACACCATAGATAATTTTATTTCTAAGTTAAATAATCGTTTTCCTTCCATTAAATTTACGCATGAAATTGAGAACAACGACAGATTACTATTTCTAGATGTATTAGTTATTAGAAATACTAATAATTGCCTGGAATTTGATATCTATAGGAAAAATACCACCACACGCAGATATATTCCTATTGAATCACATCATAGTGTTGAACATAAAATGGCTAGTTTAAATTTCTTAGTTCATAGATTACTTAGTTTCCCACTTTCCAACGAAAGATATGAAATCGAAAGAGATTACATTAGGAATGTAGCTGAGTGTAATGGATATTCTCCTTCACTAGTTGATAAATTAATTAGAAAACGTAGGTATAGGTTAATGATTTCTGAAAATTCGACTTTTCAAGTGGAGAAAGATACGTCTAAGTATTTTTCGATACCGTTTGATAGAGAGTTATCCCGTGGTCTAAAAGGAATTTTTAAGAATGTCAATTGTCCCAATGTCCCAATCTCCTGGTAGTAGGTTCCTTTCAGGTATATAGCTCTGTCGATTCCTTGATTCCAGGAGAGTTTAGGTCGGCCTCGTTTACGTCTGTCTGTAGGGGTCCACTGCAACACTTGCTTTGATATTCTATCGTCAGCCAGTCGTTGTACATGGCCGTACCACTGCAGTTGTTTTTCTTGTATATCTTGTACAATGTTACCCTCCACCTTCATTTTTTCGCGTATTCTCTCGTTCCTAATTCTGTCTAAACGGGAGATTCGGTCTGATCTTCGCCAGAAGTCCATTTCGGTCGACAACAACTTCTTTTTATGTTTTTCGCTAACTGCCATACCTCAGAGCCACATAACATTACTCTTTTCAGAATCGCGTAATAAATCAGTTTTTTTCTGTGATTCGAGATATCCCTAGACCAAAGCACCGAGTTCAGCGCTCCTGTCACCTTTCTACCTTTACCAATCCGTTCTTCGATTTTCTTTTCGCATCTCCCTTTGCTTCAATTTTTATATTGTTATTTAATAATAGGTCTTCCAACTCTTGACTTCTTCTTGTTTAGCTCCAGTTCCCATTTCTCGTACTCCTCTATCAGTTTTCTGGTCATGTATTCTAGGCCTTCTTTGTCTTGGGCCATTACTATCTGGTCATCGACGAAATGCAGAGTATACAGAGAAAGGTTGTCGTTAATAGGTATTCCCATCTGAGAGCACTTCTTGCGCCAGTGCTTAAGAGCTTCTGATAGGTAGATTTTAAATAAAGTTGGGAACAGACAACAACCCTGTTTTAGACCTTTTGATATTGGGAATAATTCAGATAGAGTTGGGCCTATTTTAATTCTTGCGGAACAATTGCAGTAAAGTTGCTAAAATACTGATATAGTATAATCCTTTATCTTTAATTTCCTTCTTTATTGCTACCCTCGCATCTGGAATCCATTTATTACAGATCAATGAGTGGGTATTTTTATGACTATCGACGACGCGGACGGGCAGATCGACAATAATAATCAAAAGCCGCAGCGGCTGTATAAATCAATTTTATTTCATAGATCGGGCAGGGGGTATTGTCGGGGATAAATTTAATGATGAAGGAGGGAACAAAAGGGCCACCAAAGGCCTTAATTAATGGGCCGAGATAAAGCCCTCGCCCTGGTGTCTCGCTATTCCACTAGTCCCAATTAAAAAAAGTGTAATAGCCTCGCACCGCGCTTGTAATTCACCTCTTTTTCCAGCTTTTTCCAGGCCCAATTGACGCCTGTTTTGAACGCTTTTTGTTCGTGGGATATTGTCCTAAATAATTCGATCTAGCCCGACAAAGGACATATACAGGGTGATTCACGGCCATGGCACGTTAGACGTTTTTGGAGAACCGGTGATAGCATCTTTCTTATTTTAAATGGAACATCCAGTATATTATTACATTTCTGGAAACCACTCATATCTTATAATTTTTCTCTTATACCAACCTATCTTCTTACAGCGCCATACTCTATATAGAACGGTAGTTTATATCAAAATAAAATTTTGCCAGCATATGTAGGTTAACTGAAAGCATTTTATAAAAATATATAGAATACAGGGTGTCCCCAAAAAAAGTTACACATCAAAGTTGTGTTTTTTTCTAATGGAACACCCTATATATTAATTGATTTTCGGATTGTAGGAAAAAAATAAAGGTGAGTTTTATTAAAGAAGCATATACCTAAAATATAAGGATTTTGACATATTTCAAATTTTGTGAAAATAAAGAGTAAATTTTAAATTTCGATAACAGCTACCTAAATTTTTGTTGACCTTGGCTAGCCTGATATTTAATTACAGTAACCATTGTATGTTAAACCAAATTAAAATTTGACCCGAAAAATTATACATGGTGAGACAAGATTAATATGGAACATTAGTCACTTTTAAAAGAAAGTACTCATTTATTTTAAATGGAACACCCAGTATATTTTTGCGGTGTTCCATGGGGAATTTATATATCTTCAAAATATTATTAAGGTTGCCTACCCCTCAGACAAAGATTTTCCGAGATATTTTAATTTTTATGATTTTGCGTCAGTAAATCTTTATTATTTGGTGGTTTTATCTAGGTGGCTGTGTGATATACCTTTGTTAATTCAAGAAAAATTAAAGTTTGTAGAGTAAAATACTCAAGGGTAATAAAAAGATACCCGTTTAGAACATGTTTTAATTATTACAGAATTAAAACTAGATAAAAACCTAAATTATGCGAAAAAAATAAGCTAGATGAAATCAAATGCTGAAAATGCTTCCTTTCCTGTTAACTGCATAAAATGATTGTCTTTTCAAAAGGATCTTTTCATTTTAAAAAGCATATGTGGCAAAGCATAAGCACAATAATTTTTCTCATGTTGTCGACACATGGTCGACACTAGTTGGTCGAGTTTTGTAAACACTGTCTTTAACATATCCCCATAAAAAAACCAGACTAGATAAAATCAGGAACAATTAAGTATTCTACTAATAGAATAGCTACCAAAGTTACCAAACTAATAGAATCATATCAATTCTCTCTGATGTACGATAAGTTTGCATTTTGTTAAACGTAGCCACCTAGATTTTATCAAATAATAAAAATCTACTCAGATCAAATCATGTCAATGAAAATATCTAGGAAAATCTTTGTTTGAGGGGTAGGCAATCTTAATAGCATTTTGAAGAGACTTAAATTCTCCATTGAATATCGGAATAATATACTGGGTGTTCCATTTAAAATTAGAGAGTAACATGCTTTTAAAGGTGACCAATGTTCAATATTAATTTTGTCTCATCCTGTATAACTTTTTGGATCAAGTTTTAATTTGATTTAAAGTACAATAGTTAATTTAACTACATATTAGGCTATACCGGGTAAATTCCAATTTAGGTAGCTTTTATTGTAATTTAAAAATTGTTCTTTATTTCTAGAAAATATTAAATATGTCAAAAACCCTACATTTTAGTCATATACTTTTCTTATAAAACACACCTTTATTTTTCTCCTAGAATCCGAAAATCAATTAATATATAGGGTGTTCCATTACAAAAACACAACTTTGATATGTAACTTTTTTGGGGACAACCTGTAGAACTCTATATTTTTAAAAAGTGCTCTGAATTAACCTACATATGCTCACAAAATTTCATTCCAATACAAACTGTCGTTCTCCTTGGAGCCTCCGCGGCTTATGAGAGGCGCCACCCTGTATATTAATAAATAAAATATGTTTCTTCGTTATGGTCATTTTGTTTTTGTAGATTTGGGCCGGTTGCCTGTTTTCCCGGGCCGGTTTCCACTTTTCCATCCACCCCTGAGCGGCAACAATGTAATGCGGAAAATACTTTAGATAGACAGAGCAGGTTTAAAAAAATTCCATCACTTGTTCTTCATAAACGTCTAAGGTACCATCGCCGTGAATCACCCTGTATAGAATGCGATTAACAATGAGTGAAAAAGGCTTTGCAGTTTTGCTCTGTTTAAATTTTAAATCTCTTTTACCATGTACAAAAAAAAATGCTTAAATCATCATCGTTACCAATAAAGCTATTATAAGTGACAACCACAATTTTAGAGAGTACATCATTATTCTTCCTGGTCCTTTCGAGCTCTTCAAATTATACTCCGTCTATCGCATTATTCTGTTTGAAAAACTCTCTCAAGAGATTGTTAAAAATATCGATTCGAAAAGGACCACTTACGTGATAATGAACTAGGCATATTCTGTGTGTATCCGACGCCTAAAGAGACGTACATTCAAAGGAAATTATAAGCCAGAGGCTCTCGTAACGTTTTTCACATAAAAAATTGGCTGTGCATCAGGGGCGCCGACTGCGTGGGTGCTCGGATGCTCAAGCACCCACGAGCGAAAACATCAAAACTATGATGTCTTAAAGTTGCTAAACTGAGCAACTTTAAGCCACTCGCTTCTCATCCAGCCCAATTCCCAATTCCAGACGTTAATTTCAGTAGTTCTAAGGAAGTTCCCTCGTTCATTCTTAGGTAGTTAAACCAATCCTGTTTTTCCACTGTTAAATCAGCAAGCAAATTAACATGGCAATACTTATTTCTTTTAAGTAACCGTTGTTCTTTCTGCTTTTTTACTTATTGCATAAGCGAATAAAATCCAAGACAGATGTGTATCTCGGGAGGCCATTTTTACTTAGAAAAAATGTGCCGAAGTGAGTCCGTAACTCAGTTCATTATAGATAAAACTGTACTATAAAATTATTTCCGTACTATATAAGTTATATCCCGGGATTTCGGGATCCCGGAATCCCGAGATCCCGAAATCCCGGGATTGAATCCCCTACTGTCAATCTATTTAAGCTGGTCAAGTATATGAAATCTGCTATGTGATGTGAAAGCTCGCTGTGTATGATTATATTGTGTTTATCTTTGAGAATTTTTAGTCTTGATGGATAAATTTGTTTATATAAAAACCCTAAGCTGCACCCCCCCCCCCCATCTCGAATATCCCTCCACTAGTAGCTCTTCTCCACAACTTTTAGTTTCGTTTATTTTATATCTCTTTAGCTTACTTCGGATTTTTTTATTACCGATTCTAAACCGTCCTAGAATTATGATACTCATGCGCAGATGGACATGTAAAGAAATTATTAAATTTGCGCATGCGCTGCCTAGTTCTAGGACGGTTCAGAATTGGTAATGTCTACTAGGTCTCGGTACTCGGTAACTCTACATACACATCTGTATATCTGACAGGTAATAATAAGAACCCGAACAAAGCTTTTATAAAATACAGTTACAGTATCTGTCTAGTTGTTTTAATGCCTGCCCTTACACGATTGTAATGGGTAGAATTATTATTTTATTAAAATGATAAGTTGATATCGTATTTTTCTAAGATTGTTATGTATGTTACATATGTAAAAGTGTAATAAAAGCATTAAAAAGTGTAATAAATACGACTAATGTAACAATCTGGAAATTTATTACATTTACTCATATTTGATGAGCACCCACGAGGTTTCGTAAAAGTCGGCGCCCCTGCTGTGCATAGTCTTCATAGGTTTCTAATATTTGATCAATAATGCAGAAAGTAGGTCATCGATACAATAACCTGTTTTTCTTTAGATTTTTAGTACTATAGAAATCATGCAAAATCTGCACTGGATTATAGAGATATTATAAAATCTGAGATATACGCTTACCGTTCTATTTATTTTATTTTTTGTAGATATTATACAGTCTGATAGAGAAAAAACGGCGTCAAAAACAACTTACGAAATAACTAACGATAATTTTGGCGAGGTCATTCTCTAGACGTATTTCACTAAAAATTTACATAAAACTTGAAGAGTTTGGACCAAGTATTGATACAAGATTGATAAAATCATAGGTTGACAACCTAAGGTAGGTTGGTATCTGCCTATTATACCAGGTGCGTCTCAAAAGTGGCTCACACTAGGGAATGCAATCCCGCAAATGCGGGATCCCTCTGTAATTCCGCGGGATCAAAGTTGCGGGATTTACCGTGCGGGATCTGCGGAATCGACACCAAGGGATTCCCCTTACAGCTTGGCCATTAAAAATAAGTGAAACAAACACGTTAATTGTTAGATTTTTTTCTAGCGTGCCTAAGTGAAGAAAAGCGTGTAACTAGTACTTTTGGACAATTACGTCAAATAAACTTCCGAACATAAAATTATCGGGACAAGCAAAATTTTAGGATAAATTTAAAGTTGAATATCTCTTGAACTAAAAAAAGATTTTGGGATGCGGTTTGGACCAGGTTTTACATGCATCTATTGCGATTAAGATACTATGTGGTTTTCGAAAATATGAAAATATATTTAGCGAATTCTCGTATACAGGGTGTTTTATAAGAGTGAAAATTTGGTCAAGAATCTTTTTTACCGCAAATTTACAATTTTTAAAAAATCGAAATTTTTACCAAGTACGACTAATCTGTATTGAAATTAGAAAAAAAACAATTTGAACGGTTTTTTATTTTTTTTTAAGGAAAATACGACGTTTTTTATACGATGGTCCTAAATGGTACAAAAAGCTTTGGACATTCTGCATATGCCAAAAAATTATTGATATAGAGTGTATCTGAAAGCAGATAACTAACACAAGTTAAAAAAAACTTCAACATCAGAATAATATTTTTATTTATAAAATAAGTAGATAAATTATAATAAAATTTAAGTTTATTTAATATTAAATATATATTTTTGAACACCCTGTATACATCGGTCCAAATTTCTATACAGATAGTTTAAGATACACGCTATATCAATATATTGTGGGCCTATGCAAAATGTACAATGCCTTTTGTACCATTTAGGACCAAATGTATGACTATAAATGCATATTTTTCGAAAAAAAAATCCTCGAATCAAAAAATTTAAAAAAAAACACCAAACTGTTTTTTCTAATTTCAATACAGATTAGTCGTACATAGTTAAAATTTCGAGTTTTAAAAAATTGTAATTTTTCGGTAAAAAAGATTCTTGACCAAATTTGTACACTATTATAAAACACCCTGTATACGAGAATTCGCTAAATATATTTTCGAAAACCACATAGCATCTTAATCACAATAGATGCGTGTAAAACCTGGTCCAAACCGCACCCCAAAATCGGAGAGAGAAAAGAAGAGCATTTATTGTTTACAATCCCGCAATTTTGGGGATCCGCGGGATTGATTGCTTTAATCCCGCGGGTTTGCGGGATCGAGATTTTGAGGCGGGATTGCATTCCCTAGCTCACACCGATAACTCCCTAGCTCACACCGATTTTAAATGGCACCCTCGGTATTTTGTTACTTTATTCGATAGAAAATAACACTCCGAATAGAATGACATATCATATATCAACTTTTGACATTTTCAAATATGATTTATTTGAAATTGCAACAGGCGAAATACCATGTGTGTGTGGTACCAGGGGCGGATACAGGAATTTATTTTAGGGGGGCCCAAAGAGAAAAAAATAATGTAGAATATGCTTTTTAGGTCGCCATTTTTAACCCTAAAGCATAATATTTAACCCAATTTATAGATTTTAGGGGGGCCCGGGGCCCCATGGGCCCTCCTCTGTATCGGCCACTGTGTTGTACCAAATAATTCGTAAAAAAGTGCTTTTTTCAAATATATGAGCCACTCCCGTTCCATTTGAAAAAATTGAGATATGATTAAAAATACGATTTAGGCATTTTTTAACCGACCATGACAACACACTAAAAACAATAGCCGATCAAACCTATTTTTCCAATGCTCCTTGATTAAAAATTAGTGTTTTTAACACATCCATGGACTCTAGATTAAAATTTAAAATATAATTTTGTTTTAAGCGAAAATGTCAAAAGTTGGCATATGATATGCATTTTCATATTTCAGTATCATTTTCTAGCAAATAAAGTAAAAAAATAAGAGGGTGTCATTTAAAAATCAAAAATTGTAGTAATTTCCGGTGAAACAGAAAGTGGCCGAAAAGAATTGAATACGTCAATTAATCCTAATTTATGTCATATACTAACATACCAAAACTCGTTGTTTTATCTGAAAAAATAAAAAAGTTATAAGGATGAACCACTTTTAAGACGCACCCGGTATAAAGGAATAATTAAATCATTAAACAGTACTCAAATAGACAATGCTTTAACGATTTCTCCTTTGAATTGTTAATGAATCCCAACTCTTAAAGGACATCCAGTCCTAAATAAATTATTTAAGGTATTTTAAACGATCCTTTTGCACATCTTGTTCGAAAATTTCGGCTCTTGAATACGTGACTGTTTTCAACAAAGTCGAAACAGCCGAACGATTTTTTTAATTATTAAGTTCCGGCCGAAGTTGTAAAAGTGTCTTTTCCCGATTCGGCATTCATCCAGAACTATTTTCCTGCAAAGTTTGCGACAGGATGTCGTATTACATGCAAATTATTTAGCTGGGAATAGGGGCTGGGATATAAATAGTTGGCTAGAGGTAGAGTTGGATTGGATTTTAAAAGAAACATGTAAATTAATAAAACAAAGTGAAATTAATAAAATATAAAAATTAATAATCATTTATTTTTATAAGTATTTAAAGCTTTTTCGATTCTAAATAAAATTTCCAATAGATTATACAACCTCACCGCTGCACAGTAGGCAATATATCCAAACCAGGTTGCAAAAAATAACATCCACAGTTAGCATTTATGGCAATAACATTAGATTGGAAACATATTAGTTAAGAGGAAACCACATAAAACCTACATTTTCAGTTAATTTGTGTCCAATAACTGCTTTTTTCTACAATTTTTTAAATAGTAGGCGTTGCATTCAAGTGACACAGTATTATAACAATTGAATCGGACGACATTAGCTTACTGTCAATAATTATTGTAAAATTGTCATAACGTGTTTTACGTAGATTCCCGGTTGCGGTAAGTAAAAAAGTATCTTTTATTTTGATTTTTTGGATAAAAACTAGGTAAAGGTCAAAGTAGAACATAATCATTTAAGGTTTTTTTGATAGTGGCATATATTCTATCTTAGAAAAGTTAAGTCAAAAAAATCAACAAACATTAAATTATTGAAAGCGTAAGTCTCCATGCATATGTGTATAGTAACATCCTTTATGTGGATAATTCTCATAAATTAATTGTTATAGTAGCTAGAGCTAGAGAAGAACTTGAAATATAACGTTACGTAACTTTTCTCAAGATTTCCGAAGAAGTATGTCATAAATGTCAAATGACATTTTTTGACAAATTTTGACAGTACCTAATTTTTTAAATTAAATAAAATGGATTTTTCTTTCAGATTTAAAAATGTGTACTTCGCGACCATTGCTTCCAGCTGTTATAAAACAAAATATCAGTAAATAGTAGGTGGTAAAATAAAATTTAGATATTTTTAATAGGTATAAGTTCTGTTATTTTCTAAATCGCCATTGTTTAATTCTCAGAATATTGTTACGTTTTTTTTTGACGTTTCCGAAAACTGTCTCAAATGAAAGTGGTTTTGAATAAATTTGCCAAAAAAGTATATTTCGCATATACAAAGTGCTTCAAAAAGTCGGGGCGTGGTTCAACTATCTTACTTCAAATTAGGTATAGGCTATGCTACAAAGTAGTTAGGATTTTTAGGAGAAAATAAAAATAAAATAAAAAATTGGGTACTAATTTGAAATAAGAAAGTTGGGCCACACACAGGATTTCTAAGGCACCCTGTATATGCAAAGAAGACTGTTTTGAAAAATGTATTCGAGACCATTAAACTTTTATTCAAGACACTTTTTTCGAAAACGTCGAATAAAAAAGATACAGAGGATGTCAATATATAAAACAAACCCGGTATATGGCGGAGGAGTAATAATTGCTCAATATTTGTCTGTTTCATCTTGGCTCTGTCAAAAATCGTAAAATTTAGTGAAATGTAAAATATTCTTACCGCATTTTGGTAGCTGTAATAGTCAAAAGATGATTTTTCCATTTTATGAATCCCCTCCACCACCCCCAACCTCTCTCAAGTCAGCCAAAACTAACAGGGTTCACGGCCTACGGGCATAGAATGTTTTTACCAAATTTGAATAAAATCGTACAAAAAAAGAATTTTTGCAACATACTTCTGGATTTTTGCCCACTGTGCGACTTTAGATGCTATTTTGAGACTGTATGATGAGTTATAACTCAAGAAAAGGGGACAATACTCCCATACAATCTACAAAGCTACCCGGTATACAATGCTATACGTAAAAATGCTTTCTTCGAATTTCTAAATAAGAATTGTGGAAATATGTTACCGGGAAAAATGGAAAAGCGGAAGGAAAACTCGTCAAAATTAAATTATTGCATCTTTTTACGATCCTTTTCCAATTCTAACGAGGGCGCACCGAGGAAAACTTATTGGAAATAATTCAATTCCTCGCGGTATATTAAGCCAGTTATATTGGGTTTTCGCATTGCTGATTTAAATATCTGCATTATTCGTTGGTGGCGCGTTGCCAAGTCTCGCACAAGAAAAGCACTTATTGCAAATGTACAAATGAGATTTAAATACTTTACCCTAAGCAATTCTTGCATTACCATATCGATACACCCGTTAATATTTAATTTTATAATTTTTTTTAAATTTTGCTTACAGTCGTCTCTAGTGTATGTTATGCCGGGTCGCATATTCGCCGACACATTAGCCGCTCGGATTAGGTCGGGTACAGCGACGAACGGTTGATAAAGTACCGACGTATTAAGCTGCGTATAAATATGTCGAGACGAGTGCGAGAGACGCCCGAGACGAGTCAACCTTAAGCGGATTTGAGGTTGACTCGTCATATTTGGACGGGGTCTGAGCTTCGAGCCGAGCCTATGCCCAGCCGGACGGCGTTGTTTCCGTTTTTTCCGGAGCCTTTGGCAAACCATCAAAAGGATTGGGGCGTCTATTTAACCAGTGGCGGTATACACCGCGGCTCTGTGGAACAAGTGCCTCGAGTCTCAAGTATCAACCAATCCAATTCTGCTTTGATTCGTAGCTACAGGGGGTTAAAATAGGGTTCCCAACCGTCCTCTATTCCAGAAACAGTCCTCTTTTTGATCTGATTGTCCTCTTTTCTCTCACGTATTGAAAACTTTGTTGCATACCAACTTCAAAATCTAAAAAATATTCGTTTATCGCCACAATGCTTTAAAGAATTGTTAATCTGTGTCTTTTATGTAATTTTATGTTTACTTAGTGTTAGTTTATGTCTTGAAAAAAAGTTTTGTTGACAATGGTTTGCTTTATTTTAATAAGTTTTGAGTATAAATATTTTTGTTTGTTATCGCATAAATATTTATCGCATACCATTTATACAACTTTTTGGTAAATTCTCAACATTTGAGCGACGTTCCAAAAATGTTTCGCCTGTGCCTCTTTTTATCCTCTCGCCCCTATTTTTTATTTACAAAGTTGCCAACCCTAGGTTAAGTGTTTAATTTTTTTCCATGCATTTATTATCATTTTCTTCCAAGTGCTTTTAGTAATTTAAGATCGTTTGATGACTGATTTAGTTTTGATCCTGGTCGTTTTTTGTATAAAACAGTGCCACCATCGTCGATTTTTTTCGTTCAATGCGAATAAGAAAATATCCTGATTATATCCTGGCCTTATCCCTTATTATTTTTATTTACAAGCGATCTTAAATTTATAACATATACATATATTTTATTTAATTGTTAACATTAGGGTAGTTTTACCAATTGTATATGTGTGGAATTCCACTGATATGTGTTTTAAGTTGTTTGTTAAATTTTTAAAAATTTTTGATTGTATTTTGCTCTCTTAACTTTGTAGTGTCCTGAAGATGCAAATAAATTTTGTGAAACGTCGACAAATTTAAAACAAAGGACTTCTGTTGATTTTTTTCGATCCTAATCCAATTAAAAAAACACAGTTTACTTAAATTTATTAATTAATTTTTTAAAATATTGAATGGTATCAAATAATACTTTAATATATTTATCAATATTTTAAAGTATCGATACTTTATATTCAATACAACCGATACCAAAATATCGATACTGCCTCAGTATCGCATAGCCCTATGAAGAATTTTGTGGGTTCGCCAAAAGCTCCACTGAAAATGGATAGCCGCGAGATAACGCTGTTCGACTAGGCAGGGACTCTGCTCGAGGCTAAATCGCTCGGCTCGAGGCTATAATATGACGAATTCCGCTTTAAGTTGACTCGTCTCGTCCTCGTCTCGGCATATTAGTACGCCTTTTGGAAAGAATTTACTATAGCCTCGTTTCATACTCGTTTCGGGTTTGTCTCGTACTTGCCTCGGCATATTTATACGCGGCTTTAGACTAGTCCCAACCCTTATGCGTCGGTGATTTACGAAAACGAAATACCGTATGATCGAATAAAAACGGCGTCAACGATGGCTATGAAATGAAGATCGCTGTCATTTTATATGTAAAATTATATGGGAAATGTCATCGATCGTCATTTCCAAGCCAACTGGACGCCGTTTTTTTTTTTCGATCATACGGTACTTTTGTCTGAACATTGCGTTACAGTAGGTTATATATCGAGAACTGTTACTGAAAATGATACAAAACAGACTTAAATAGAAATTATATTTAATACTAAAATTAAACTATACGGTGTATTCCATTTAAAATCAGCAATATGATTTTCAAAAATTTCGTGAGGCAATTTTCAATTTGTCATTTTTAGTATAAAATTCTAACTAAAATTTTGTTAGCTTAAAAAAATACTTTCTGTTAGATAAATATTAATGGCGAAATCATGGTGGATTTTACTCTGTATATTATAGAAATACTAAACAACTTGAGTCAAAGAAAAACATATTATAAAAAAAAGCATATGAATAGAAAAAAAATCAAGACGTGTTTTTTTGGATTTATTACCTCCCAATCCCATATTTTTTAATTTTGTGTCTGAACGAAATTGTTTGATATAGTTACTAATAATTTTACTGGACTGTCTATATTTCGGGAAGTTCTTTTGCAGCTTGGTTCCCTATTTTTCTTTTGTTTGTCATCAAAATGGTAGTGATAAAATCTCTTAAATGCTTATTAGACGTAGTCTCAGAGCCAATCTTAAAATGTTTTTGAAACTCTTTCAAAAATATTTCTCTTCCAACATTTAACAAGGCAGTTTTCCATTCTATAATAAAATAATAATAAACTAAAATTTACTCGCTAAGCAGTTTTAAGCTTCCATGCCGATAACAGAATGATTGGAGCCTTAATAAAGGGTAAGTTTAGTTTTATAACTTATCGCAAGAACCGTATGATAAAAAAAACAGCGTCTAGTTGGTTTGGAAACCTTTTTTTCATAATTTGTTTTCTATTTTATAAATAAAGAATATATACGCATTCGTAGTCCAAAAACAAAAATAAGTACTTGCAACGCATCTTTGCGAGATTATCTTATTTTTTATCGACCTAGAAGAGTTTCTTTTAAGTTGCACGCCTTTGCCACGTCTCACTTTATGGCCAGTAATTTTCTGAATGCATATAAAGTTGAAAATGTTTTTCGCCCGGTGAAAAGTTCGTGGATTTTCCACGTTCCCACACTAAAGCAACAAATTTATCATTCGGGATATAAAATAGAGTGCAGTAAATCTATCTGGCGCTATAAAAAAGGTCAAATTGTATACTTTATGCATATATATAAACGTTTTTAAAGTAAAACTTCTTTACGCGCGCTAGGAGTAAAAACTCAAGGCCGTGACACACGAGCTAGTGGTATGAGCTAGTGGTCGATAACATTCGGCCATTCCTGAACTATGAGTGTCCTCGCTCCTCTGAATCATACTAAAAGTACATAAATATAATCAGAACCTTTTAAATGGCATTTTTAAATGCTGAAATAAAAATATTTATTAGGTTGTTTGCTGCTGATACTTACTACTTACTAACAAGCTAATAAATATTTTTATTTCAGCATTTAAAAATGCTATTTAAAAGGTTCTGATTATATTTATGTACTTTTAGTATGATTCAGAGGAGTGAGGACACTCATAATTCAGGAATGGCCGAATGTTATCGACGCCTATGACCCCTTATGATCTTCTTCTTTCCATGCCGTCTTCTCATAGAAGGTTGGCGACCACTTTTCTAAATTCTTCTCTGTCTTTTGCAACATGGAACAATTCTCCAACGCCAAGATTTGTCCACTCTCTAATGTTTCGGAGCCAGGATTTTTTCTTTCTGCCGATACCCTTCCTCCCCTCAATTCTGCCCTGCATAATATTTTGTAACAGTAGATATTTGTCACTGCGTAATATGTGTCCCACGTAAGATGTTTTTCTTATCTTAATGATTGTGAGAAGTTTTCGTTTTCGGCCTATGCGTCTCAACACTTCGTCGTTGCTTATTCTATCAGTCCAAGGTATCTTCAGAATGCGCCTATAGAGCCACATCTCAAATGCTTCGAGCTTTTTAATCATTTGAGTCTTCAGCGTCCAAGTTTCTACTCCGTACATTAACACCGACCACACATAACACTCCACGAATCTCAACCTGATGACAAGGTTTAAATTTCTGTTTGTGAGCAATGTGGAATATTTCATAAATGCATTTCGAGCCATTTCAATTCTGATCTTAATTTCCTGATCAGGGTCCATTTCAGAATTTATGGTAGAGCCGAGATATTTGTATTTTTGGACCTGCTCTATTCGGTTCCCATTTACTGTCAGAATAGGGTTAATATTTGGGTTTTTGCTTATGACCATCATTTTAGTTTTCTGCGTGTTTATAGCAAGTCCCACTTCTTCACACTCTCGACTGACTCCTTCCAACAGGGTTTGAAGATCTTCTGCACTCTCCGCCATTATGGCAGTATCATCGGCGAATCTTAGGTTGTTAATCAATGTCCCTCCAATGTTTACTCCCTCAGGTCTCTCGTAAAGTGCTTTTTGAAATACAAACTGAGAGTATAGATTGAACAGTTGTGGTGATAGAACGCAGCCCTGGCGAACTCCTTTTTGAATCTCGACTTCATCAGTCTCGATGTCCCCAACTCGAACCACTGCCGTTTGATTGTAGTAGATATTTTTTATTAATTGTATATCACTTGGGTCCAATTTGATGCTCTTTAAGTTCTCTATAAGTTTGTCGTGTTGGACTTTATCAAAGGCCTTTTGAAAATCAATGAAACAGACATACACATCTTTATTGTATTCTCTACATTTCTGTAGCATTACTGTGATGGCAAATAAAGCCTCTCTAGTTCCCAGACCTTCTCTAAAGCCAAACTGCGTCTCATCCAGTTGTTCCTCGCATTTTCGATATATTCTCTGTTGGATTATCCTCAAGAGTACCTTCAGAGTATGACTCATCAAACTGATTAGCCGATACTCATCACAGGACTTGGGGTTGTTCTTTTTAGGCAGAGGGATGAAGACCGATTTAAGCCAGTCTTTTGGGATTTCTCCTGTTTCGTAAATTTTATTGAGCATTATTGTGAGTTGAGTTAAGTTTCTATCGTCTAAGGCCTTCAAGAATTCTATTGGTATATTATCAGGTCCGGTCGCTTTTCTGCTCTTTGATGTTTTTATAGCATACTCCACTTCTGATTTTAAAATACATAGCTGTTCCGCCTGGTTGCTCTCATCTCTGACGTCATCTCGTCTTGCTGCAAATAGATGTTCAATGTATTCCTTCCAAGTTTGTCTTTTGCCTTCTTCTGTTAACTGTATATCTCCCTGTGCGTTTCTTGTGATCATCGGTATTCTTTTTTTTTATTTCCAGTTAATTCCTTTAACTTTTTTGTAGATTAAAATAATCATGTTTATTGTTCAGTTGTTCCATTTCACGGCAATTCTCCTCCATCCATGTCTCTTTGGCTTTTCTTATGCGGTGTTCTATTTGTCTTTTTGATTGTTTATATTTTTGCGGGTCAGTGTTTTTGTATTTACGCTTTTCCTCTATAAGGTTTATGATTTCCTGTGTCGTCCAGGGGTTTTTCGTATTATGTTCTCTTTTGCCTACAACTTGGTCCGCGGCAGTCAACATTGTAGATTTGATTTGGTCCCAGGCCATGTCGATATTTGTCGCTGATGCTTCCAAAAACTCACTTGCTATTGAGTCGTTAAACTCCTTCTGATACTGCTGTTAAACTCCTTCTGATACTTATGATAGGCAGTCATTTTATATAAGATTAAGACCAGATAACTCTAGAAATTTTACCAGATAACTCTAGAAAACTCTTTTTTTTTACCAGATAACTCTAGAAATTTTATTTCTCAGGAGGACCATAGATAGATATTTATTTAACTTTTACTTTTAACAATAAAATTTTACTTTTTACGTGAAAATCTGTCTGTTTATGTTGAGGTTCGCAGCCATCTTCTTTCGCAAGCGAAATCGACCCTTATCAACCGACTACGGTAGCGCCCTCTCTTCGAGACCTCTTGAACCACGAGGCGATTCATATCACCGAAATCCGAAATCGAAAAATCGGAACAATTACTTTAAACTCAAATCTGTCTCCATGACAACAATTTTTACTGTATAAAAATACTACCTTAGAATTTGTCTCGAAATTACCTTAGAATTTATCTGGATTTTTTTTTCTAGCCATTTTTAAAATACCTTTTAGAAGAGATTTGTTCAGATAATGTGTTGGCTCACTACCTTTTCCTGTTATCTTCCAGAGTCTGTAACTTGCAGGGGTGATATGACACTTCTTTCCAGCACTCCATTTTTTCCGCTAATATCTTCGAGCACTAGAGCCAGCAGAATGATCCCTCCGGTTTTCTTTTCACGCTTCGCCGAACCGACAACGGTATCCGAAATCCGACGCCGGTATCCGAAATCCGACGCCGACGGGTACCCGTATCTGAGACGACCGAATAGATCCTCGAAACCGACGCGACGCGACGCCTTTACGAAACAATAGTCTCAAAGGTCAAAGTCAATCAATAGTCGTCAGTAAGTCAGAAATACGTCTGTACGGCCTATAAGAACGCTGGATTAAACTCATCGCCACTTCTGATGTAATCGGGAGATTAATATATTTAACAGAAATTGATATTTTTAATATAATTCTAACTATTTTGACAAACAATGTCTTCCCTGGCCGAAATCAACAATCTCCCACATTCAACTGTTTCCAAAGCCTACCACTCCGGTACTCGCAAACATCAGCGGACACGGGGTGCAGGCACGGCGTGAAAATGACTGCCTATCATAAGGGGTCATAGGCGTCGGTAACAATTGATATTTTAATACAAATTTTGTGAATGATTTTGTACACGGAAAAAAATATTTTTACACGTAAAAAACTATTTGCTACACGTAAAAAAATATTTTTTTAATTTTTCAACATTCAACGAAACATTTCAAACCACACTTTGTCAAATAGGTCTTTCAAACCCTTCAATTTACTAGCTGTTAGTAAGAAGGTTCACTTCAAATATATACGCACACAGTGCACCGAAATATTTTTTTCTACATAGTTTTGTTCTTTCTTGTGTAATTTCACTTCAACGGTGGTCTCAAAGAGCAGCGTCAGACTTTCATTTAGTCCCCTCTAATAATGCTGGCCGTTCTTCGGGGCGGTTTAATTCAATTTCGGTCGTTAAAGATGGCGCGGAGACGTTTCGGGGGCCGCCGTAGTTACCTTCGCATTTGCCGCCAGTAATCAGCTGTGTAAACGGAATGATTTCGAGACAAAGAACGAGACAAAGAAGAACAGGACCTGATAAAAAGCTAAATTGAAACCGTTTCGGTTGTAGAGAGTTCAGCGGGATTGCCGCTCAGACTAATAATGGAAGTGGATTCTATTAGTATTTTGGTCCAGTCTTCCTCAGAGATTCCTCAGAGAAGAGGGATTGTTTTTGGAGAAACGATAAGTACCTTTTTGGCCGGTCGTGAGTGTCGAGAGGTACCGGATTCGATCCCCAGCCAGTACGGTCGCTTTACTTATTTATACAATAAACTTATTAATTAACTAGCTGCAGTTTATAATTAATAAACTGCAGCACTATGGGTTCAGGGGAACATCTCTCGAATGGTTTAAGTCGTATCTGATCAACAGAAGTCAACTTGTGAGGGTGGATACCACGTTATCTTCTAGCAAACCAATAGAATGTGGAGTACCACAAGGCTCAGTACAAGGCCTTATTTTGTTTCTTCTTTTTATTAACGACATTGCTAACATAAACATCAGTGGTAAAATATGTATTTTTTGCGGACGACACT